>NC_042981.1:13025559-13233605 GCF_901001165.1 Salmo trutta | reverse complement strand
CTTCACTGGTTCTCCTACGTCTCCACACATTGTTTTAATGGGTATAATACTGAAGACCCCAGGCAGCTCTTGATTTTCATGTTTGAGGAAGCTTACAATTTATCCTACCATTTCTACTGATCTGCAAGCCAGTTCAAAATATTTATACACATAATGTTTTCCTTTCTCAAAATCATTGTCACGTGGTTAATCACTATGGTGAGAGCACTGGCCTCTGCCATATGGACACACTGATACACTGTGATCCACTGGTGGCTAAAGACAGGAGAGCATAGAACTCAGTGATAGTCTATAGGCCAATGCAGCAGTAGGCCTATATTATATACACAGTGATGGAAAAAGTACCCAATTGTCATACTTGAGTAAAAGTAAAGATACGTTAATAGAAAATATGACTCAAGCAAAAGTGAAAGTCACACTGTAAAATACTACTTTAGTAAAAGTCCAAAAATATTTGGTTTGAAATATACAGTGGGGGGGAAAAAAGTATTTGATCCCCTGCTGATTTTGTACATTTGCCCACTAACAAAGAAAGGATCAGTCTATAATTTTAATGGTAGGTTTATTTGAACAGTGAGAGACAGAATAACAACAAAAATATCCAGAAAAACGCATGTCAGAAATGTTATAAATTGATTTGCATTTTAATGAGGGAAATAAGTATTTGACCCCCTCTCAATCAGAAAGATTTCTGGCTCCCAGGTGTCTTTTATACAGGTAACGAGCTGAGATTAGGAGCACACTCTTAAAGGGAGTGCTCCTAATCTCAGTTTGTTACCTGTATAAAAGACACCTGTCCACAAAAGCAATCAATCAATCAGATTCCAAACTCTCCACCATGGCCAAGACCAAAGAGCTTTCCAAGGATGTCAGGGACAAGATTGTAGACCTACACAAGGCTGGAATGGGCTACAAGACCATCGCCAAGCAGCTTGGTAAGAAGGTGACAACATTTGGTGCGATTATTCGCAAATGGAAGAAACACAAAAGAACTGTCAAACTCCCTCGGCCTGGGGCTCCATGCAAGATCTCACCTCGTGGAGTTGCAATGATCATGAGAACGGTGAGGACTGAAATCCTGCAGCGCCCGCAAGGTCCCCCTGCTCAAGAATACATATACATGCCCGTCTGAAGTTTGCCAATGAACATCTGAATGACTCAGAGGACAACTGGGTGAAAGTGTTGTGGTCAGATGAGACCAAAATGGAGCTCTTTGGCATCAACTCAACTCGCCGTGTTTGGAGGAGGAGGAATGCTGCCTATGACCCCAAGAGCACCATCTCCACCGTCAAACATGGAGGTGGAAACATTATGCTTTGGGGGTGTTTTTCTGCTAAGGGGACAGGACAACTTCACCGCATCATTTGACGGGGCCATGTACTGTCAAATCTTGGGTGAGAACCTCCTTCCCTCAGCCAGGGCATTGAAAATGGGTCGTGGATGGGTATTCCAGCATGACAATGACCCAAAACACACGGCCAAGGCAACAAAGGAGTGGCTCAAGAAGAAGCACATTAAGGTCCTGGAGTGGCCTAGCCAGTCTCCAGACCTTAATCCCATAGAAAGCTGAAGGTTCGAGTTGCCAAACGTCAGCCTCGAAACCTTAATGACTTGGAGAAGATCTGTGAAGAGGAGTGGGACAAAATCCCTCCTGAGATGTGTGCAAACCTGGTGGCCAACTACAAGAAACGTCTGACCTCTGTGATTGCCAACAAGGGTTCTGCCACCAAGTACTAAATCATGTTTTGCAGAGGGGTCAAATACTTATTTCCCTCATTAAAATGCAAATCAATTTATAACATTTTTGACATGCGTTTTTCTGGATTTTTTTTGTTGTTATTCTGTCTCTCACTGTTCAAATAAACCTACTATTAAAATTATAGACTGATCATTTCTTTGTAAGTGGGCAAATGTACAAAATCAGCAGGGGATCAAATACTTTTTTCTCCCACTGTACTTAAGTATCAAAAGTAACAGAATAAATCATTTAAAATTCCTTATATTAAGCTAATCTTTTTAATTTACGGATAGCCAGGGGAACACTCCAACACTCAGACATAATTTACAAACGAAGCATTTGTGTTTTGCGAGTGTGTGAGTCCTCCAGATCAGAGGCAGTAGGGATGACCAGGGATGTTCCTTGATTAGCGTGTGAATTTGACCATTTTCCTGTACTACTAAGCATTACAAATGAATGATTACTGTTGGGTGTCAGGGAAAATGTATGGAATAAAAAGTACATTTTATTTAGGAATGTAGTGAAGTAAAAGTTGTCAAAAATATAAATAGTAAAGTAAAGTACAGATACACCAAAAAACTACTTAAGTAGTACTTTCAAGTTTTTTACACCACTGGGCCTATAAACTTCCATCATCAACTAAGTAAAATAATATAGGCCTAAAGCTGACAAATAGAAAAAGTAGAAATGATCCTGATTCTTTAAATCACATTCATCTCTCTTTTCTGTCTGTCTGCCTCCCTTTCTGTCTGCCTCCCTTTCCGTCTGCCTCCCTTTCCGTCTGCCTCCCCTTCTGTCTGTCTTGGCTTGAGCTGTTGTTAGTGAAGTTCAACATTGTTTCAAATTATGTACTTCACTTCTACACCTGCATTGCTCGCTGTTTGGAGTTTTAGGCTGGGTTTCTGTACAGCACTTTGTGACATCTGCTGACGTAAAAAGGACTTCATAAATACATTTGATTGATTGATGGATCTGGCCCGAAGCTGAAGCTGTCTCTAACAAACTTGCAACATTGTAGCAACTAGTCTATTCCGGACCCTCAGAGCTCGGGACAGAAATCTGTTTTTTATTAGTTCTTCAATGGTTTTATAGGATCATCAGATGGTGATATTTTGCTCTTTCAAACCGAGGCTTGGTGATTCTCCAGGCCGGGAGTGTTGGAAAGATTTTTCAAATACTGAGAAACCATCATTTGCAATGGATGTTAAAAAAACCGACTTTGTTGACTTGTGTGAGGTGATGAAAAAATGAGTTGTATACATGGTGAGTTAAGACAATCAGAAATAAGCCTGCCAAATGGGCACTTTCCTATATGCATGCATTCTGGGAGACGCACCATATCTTTGCCACACCCCCTCCCCTTATTCTTGATGCAACATTGTAAATTATACTCGAGACATTATCATCACACATATTTTACAGGCTTTTCACTGACAGCCACAACTCGATCAGCGAGACCTATTGCAATGCGTGCTACTCAAGTTATGGCCTTCCCAAACACACTTGTGAATTGAAACAATCCACAATTTTTTTAAAGAAGCTAATGATCCTCTGTGGCTGAGTCATGCTCTCTGAGTCATGCTCTCTCTCAAAATAATATTTTGAATTATTTTATTTAGACAGGAGTAAGTATATCATTTTGGCGAAACATCAATTTACTTTAGGGCAATCCAGCATCTTAACAGTGCACTGTGTACCCGCCCCTTTTCTAATTCACAAGAGGCTGAAACCAGAGAGCTGTATATAATGACGAGATGCCCATGTCTCAGCCCTAACAATGGAGAGTCTGGGAAGGCAGGCTACAAGCTTGGGTCTGCATATTATTCCCATAGAAACGCATTGGACTTATACTGGACAGATTTTGGTGAGAGTGAGCTCTCTCGCTTCGCCTCTTCCTCTCTGCTGAAACTATATCAGCGGAGAAAAGCATCAGAGTGAAACAGCACCGCTCTATGTGTAGACCATGTATCTGATGCTGTGTGGACAGTGAAACAGCACCGCTCTATGTGTAGACCATGTATCTGATGCTGTCTGGACAGTGAAACAGCACCGCTCTATGTGTAGACCATGTATCTGATGCTGTCTGGACAGTGAAACAGCACCGCTCTATGTGTAGACCATGTATCTGATGCTGTCTGGACAGTGAAACAGCACCGCTCTATGTGTAGACCATGTATCTGATGCTGTGTGGACAGTGAAACAGCACCGCTCTATGTGTAGACCATGTATCTGATGCTGTCTGGACAGTGAAACAGCACCGCTCTATGTGTAGACCATGTATCTGATGCTGTCTGGACAGTGAAACAGCACCGCTCTATGTGTAGACCATGTATCTGATGCTCTGTGGACAGTGAAACAGCACCGCTCTATGTGTAGACCATGTATCTGATGCTGTCTGGACAGTGAAACAGCACCGCTCTATGTGTAGACCATGTATCTGATGCTGTCTGGACAGTGAAACAGCACCGCTCTATGTGTAGACCATGTATCTGATGCTGTGTGGACAGTGAAACAGCACCGCTCTATGTGTAGACCATGTATCTGATGCTGTCTGGACAGTGAAACAGCACCGCTCTATGTGTAGACCATGTATCTGATGCTGTCTGGACAGTGAAACAGCACCGCTCTATGTGTAGACCATGTATCTGATGCTGTCTGGACAGTGAAACAGCACCGGTCTATGTGTAGACCATGTATCTGATGCTGTGTGGACAGTGAAACAGCACCGCTCTATGTGTAGACCATGTATCTGATGCTGTCTGGACAGTAAAACAGCACCGCTCTATGTGTAGACCATGTATCTGATGATGTCTGGACAGTGAAACAGCACCGCTCTATGTGTAGACCATGTATCTGATGCTGTGTGGACAGTGAAACAGCACCGCTCTATGTGTAGACCATGTATCTGATGCTGTCTGGACAGTAAAACAGCACCGCTCTATGTGTAGACCATGTATCTGATGATGTCTGGACAGTGAAACAGCACCGCTCTATGTGTAGACCATGTATCTGATGCTGTCTGGACAGTGAAACAGCACCGCTCTATGTGTAGACCATGTATCTGATGCTGTCTGGACAGTGAAACAGCACTGCTCTACGTGTAGACCAGTGGTTCTTAACCTTGTTGGAGGTACTGACCCCCACCAGTTTCATATGCGCATTCACCGAACCCTTCTTAATTGGAAAAATGGCTCTCTTCACCTTGAATTCAGCGAGCGTTGTGTTCTTGTATTGTCCATCTCCATGCAGCTTAAGGAAGTGTTCTCTTAGTTTTGCCGGTGCTAGACTAGAATTGCTCAACTTGGCATTGCAAATCATGCAGTTAGGACGCTGACTCTCATCACGTTCCGTTATACATGTGAATCCATATTGTACATATTCGTCCGACCACTTTCTTTTTTTGCTCGACATAGTTAGTATGAAGGGATTAAAATATTAAGAAAGAAATCACACGACGTACCATCACGACAGTCACAATTCGACTACTGAGCGCGCCAAATTCCCTGCAGCACAGATAGGCCAAGCGATGTTGCGTGATCACCTGCAGCCAATGATGGCCAAGCGGGGCGTGTCATCACGAATCATATGAGTCGGGTGTGTGTCTTGACCTCCGCCGAACCCCTGAGACTGACTCACCGAACCCCTGGGGTTCGATCGAACCCAGGTTAAGAACCACTGGTGTAGACCATGTATCTGATGCTGTCTGGACCAAAAGAGTGTGACATATGTCATATTATGTCTGTCCAGACAGCATCAGATACATGGTCTACACATACTGAGACAGAAGGGTGCTGTTTCACTGTCCAGACAGCATCAGATTCATGGTCTACACATACTGAGACAGAAGCGTGCTGTTTCACTGTCCAGACAGCATCAGATACATGGTCTACACATACTGAGACAGAAGGGTGCTGTTTCACTGTCCAGACAGCATCAGATACATGGTCTACACATACTGAGACAGAAGGGTGCAGTTTCACTGTCCAGACAGCATCAGATACATGGTCTACACATACTGAGACAGAAGGGTGCTGTTTCACTGTCCAGACAGCATCAGATACATGGTCTACACATACTGAGACAGAAGGACGCTCAGATGATTTAGCTGAGATTGATGAGTCTTTCTGTCTGCGTGTGTCTCAGTCAAATAAATGATCAATATTTGAATATTTTATTTGAAAGTACAGTAGGGCGGGCCAGTCCCCTTAAGGCTCGTCCATAACGTCGGCTCTGGTCATGGGACTGCTGCTCAATACTAACTGTTAATGGTACACACACGAGCATGCACACACACACAACAACACTGGCACAGACCACACACACGGATGCACACACGCACCATTCTCCATGCAAGCACACACAAACATACCAACCAAGGTTAATTAATACCATGGCTGTTGTTTTGTGCAATTATTACATGGTACTTCAACATGAGGGAAACAAAGGCATGGGAAATGGATATTATACCACAGTTAACTCATCTGCAGTGCTGTACAGTCGCCAGGTGTGTGTGTGTGGTATGCATGTGTGTGTGTGTTCAGCTCCCCTCCAGGGCTGTATTGCTCAGACTCATAAGCAGCCGCCTGTCTGCCCACTCATCCCCATCCCCAGAAGGTTCCACTCTGGAGGCACGCAGAACCTCTCCTAACCCAGCCTCACCCCTCCTAACCCGCTCAAACCCTCTGGCCTCAGCGCTCCTCACCCCTTGCCTGTGTGCCTCCCAGTCATGCTATTTTCCATCCAGTCTAACCACATCCAGGAAAGCAGCCTGGAGCACTGTGGTGACGCATTAAAGACCATGCTAGTTTCACCTAATGTGATAGAAAACGTCAATGACATGGTGCAACGTAAAAACAATGTACTGGCGCATCCAAGCAGTTGTATAGGAATGTGACGGCTAATCCTAGGAAGGAGTTGTCAGCAGAATAGTTGTATAGAATCAATGGAAAGCTACAACGGCTGTGTTTAGCCTATAAGGACAGGCAGGGTTCTCCACTCCACAGTAGAAAGAGCTGCTACAGCTTGAGGAACAGGGCAGACAGACACACACACACCGCCGGCTGTGGAGTCAACCAGAGCCCAACAACCCTCTACGACTGTAACTGGACTGAGAGTGAATTAAAAGCATTATGAAACAGTCCTTGAGTGTTGTTGCGCTGAATATAGGTGATGCTGTCTAACTCTCGCTCCATGTTACAGAGGGAAAACTATGTCGTTGACCGTTCAGGCACCACATCCATGAGAGAGAGAGGGAACATTCGGTTGCTCTGACTAGTAAACAACGTAGCAGAATAGCCATCTGGGTGGTAATGGGGGGCTTAAAATACATACAGTTATATATCACAATATTATTTTGGACAATATTATGTTGATACTTTGACTCTAAGTATTGATATGTAAAAATCTTTCATTCTATAGCTTGTTCTAATATTTTGAAATAGTGAGCCAACATTTTTCAGCACTTTTATTTCCCTGACAGATCAAAACTCTCTCTCGTTTCTCTGTAGCAGACATATATTGAGTAATACTATATGTTTGGAACATCAAATCACAATAAAATCGCAGTATCGAATCGCAATACACATAGTTGTGAGAATAACAATACGTACAGTGCCTTCGGAAAGTATTGACTTATCCACATTTTGTTAGGTTATAGCCTTATTCTAAAATGGATTAAATTGTTATTTTTCCTCATCAATCTACACACAGTACCCCATAACGACAAAGCAAAAATGGGTTTTTAGAAATGTTTGCTAATTTAAATAAAAAGTACATAAGTATTCAGACCCTTTACTCAGTACTTTGTTGAAACCCCTTTGGCAGCGATTAAGTCTTCTTGGGTATGATGCTACAAGCTTGGCACACCTGTATGTGCGGAGTTTCTCCCATTCTTCTCTGTAGATCATCTCAAGCTCTGTCAGGTTGGATGTGGAGCGTCACTGCACAGCTACAGTGAGGGAAAAAAGTATTTGATCCCCTACTGATTTTGTACGTTTGCCCACTGACAAAGAAATGATCAGTCTATAATTTTAATGGTAGGTTTATTTGACAAACAAAAAAATCCAGAAAAACGCATGTAAAAAATGTTATAAAATTATTTGCATTTTAAATGAGGGAAATAAGTATTTGACCCCTCTGCAAAACATGACTTAGTACTTGGTGGCAAAACCCTTGTTGGCAATCACAAAGGTCAGTCGTTTCTTGTAGTTGGCCACCAGGTTTGCACACATTTCAGGAGGGATTTTGTCCCACTCCTCTTTGCAGATCTTCTCCAAGTCATTAAGGTTTCGAGGCTGACGTTTGGCAACTCGAACCTTCAGCTCCCTCCACAGATTTTCTATGGGATTAAGGTCTGGAGACTGGCTAAGCCACTCCAGGACCTTAATGTGCTTCTTCTTGAGCCATTCCTTTGTTGCCTTGGCCGTGTGTTTTGGGTCATTGTCATGCTGGAATACCCATCCACGACCCATTTTCAATGCCCTGGCTGAGGGAAGGAGGTTCTCACCCAGGATTTAACGGTACATGGCCACGTCCATCGTCCCTTTGATGCGGTGAAGTTGTCCTGTCCCCTTAGCAGAAAAACATCCCCAAAGCATAATGTTTCCACCTCCATGTTTGACGGTGGGGATGGTGCTCTTGGGGTCATAGGCAGCATTCCTCCTCCTCCAAACACGGCGAGTTAAGTTGATGCCAAAGAGCTCCATTTTGGTCTCATCTGACCACAACACTTTCACCCAGTTGTCCTCTGAATCATTCAGATGTTCATTGGAAAACTTCAGACAGGCATGTATATGTGCTTTCTTGAGCAGGGGGACCTTGCGGGCGCTGCAGGATTTCAGTCCTTCACGGCATGGTGTGATACCAATTGTTTTGTTGGTGACTATGGTCTCAGCTGCCTTGAGATCATTGACAAGATCCTCCTGTGTAGTTCTGGGCTGATTCCTCACCGTTCTCATGATCATTGCAACTCCACGAGATGAGATCTTGCATGGAGCCCCAGGCCAAGGGATATTGACAGTTCTTTTGTATTTCTTACATTCGCGAATAATCGCACCAACTGTTGTCATCTTCTCACCAAGCTGCTTGGCGATGGTCTTGTTGCCCATTCCAGCCTTGTGTAGGTCTACAATTTTGTCCCTGACATCCTTGGAGAGCTCTTTGGTCTTGGCCATGGTGGAGAGTTTGGAATCTGATTGATTGATTGCTTCTGTGGACAGGTGTCTTTTATACAGGTAACAAGCTGAGATAAGGAGCTATCCCTTTAAGAGTGTGCTCCTAATCTCAGCTCGTTACCTGTATAAAAGACACCTGGGAGCCAGAAATCTTTCTGATTGAGAGGGGGTCAAATAATTATTTCCCTCATTAAAATGCAAATCAATTTATAACATTTTTGACATGCGTTTTTCTGGATTTGTTTGTTGTTATTCTGTCTCTCACTGTTCAAGTAAACCTACCATTAAAATTATAGACTGATCATTTCTTTGTCAGTGGGCAAACGTACAAAATCAGCAGGGGATCAATTACTTTTTTCCCTCACTGTATTTTCAGGTCTCTCCAGAGATGTTTGATCAGGTTCAAGTCCGTGCTCTTGCTGGACCACTCAAGGACATTCAGAGACTTGTCCCGAAGCCACTCCTGCGTTGTCTTGGCTGTGTGCTTAGGGTCATTGTCCTGTTGGAAGGTAAACCTTTGCCCCAGTCTGAGGTCCAGAGAGCTCTGGAGCAGGTTTTCATCAAGGATCTCTCTGTACTTTGCTTCGTTCATCTTTCCCTTGATTCTGACTAGTCTCCCAGTCCCTGCCACTGAAAAATATCCCCACAGCATGATGCTGCCACCACCATGCTTCACCGTAGGGATGGTGCCAGGTTTCCTCCAGACGTGACGCTTGGCATTCAGGCCAAAGAGTTCAATCTTGGTTTCATCAGACCAGAATATCTTGTTTTTAGGTGCCTTTTGGCAAATTCCAAGCAGGCTGTCATGTGCCTTTTACTGAGGAGTGGCTTCTGTCTGGCCACTCTACCATAAAGGCCTGATTGGTGGAGTGCTCCAGAGATGGTTGGCCTTCTAGAAGGTTCTCCCATCTCCACAGAGGAACTCTAGAGCTCTGTCAGAGTGACCATCGGGTCCTTGGTCATCTCCCTGACAAAGGCCCTTCTCCACCGATTGCTCAGTTTTGCCGGGAAGCCAGCTCTAGGAAGAGTCTTGGTGGCTCCAAACTTCTTCCATTTAAGAATGATGGAGGGCACTGTGTTCTTGGGGACCTTCAATGCTGCAGAAATGTTTTGGTACCCTTCCCCAGATCTGTGCCTCGACACAATCCTGTCTTAGTGCTCTATGGAAAATTCCTACGACCTCAGGTCTTGGATTTTGCTCTGACATGCACTGTCAACTGTGGGACCTTATATAGACAGGTGTGTGTCTTTCCAAATCGTGTCCAATTAATTGAATTTATCTCAAGGATGATCAATGAAAACAGGATGCACCTGAGCTCAATTTCGAGTCTCATAGCAAAGGGTCTGAATTATTATGTAAATAAGGTATTTCTGGTTTTACCTTTTAATACATTTGCAAAAATGTATAAAAACCTGTTTTTGCTTTGTCATTGTGGGGTATTGTGTGTAGATGGCTGAGGATTTTAATGTATTTAATCCCTTTTAGAATAAGGCTGTAATGTAGCAAAATGTGGAAATACTCAAGGGGTCTGAATACACTGTATTGTATCGGCACCTAAGTACCATGATAATATTGTATCGTGACGTCCCTGGCAATTCCCAGCCCTACTACTTAATCAGTATTTAACTGCTTTCAACAGCACTGACAAGATCCTCAGCTTTAGGCTGCCAGTACAAAGCACCATAGACCCAGAGCAAATCACCAACTACACTATATCTGGACGAAGCTTCAGTACAGAAGCATCTAAGGATTGGCTTTCTGCCAACACCACATCCAGAAACAGCAGTAAGACAGCACTATCATCTGTGGCTAACATCTGAGACCATGTCACCTAAAACCTCTTAATCTAATACAGTTCTCTCAGTCTAACATCTGAGACCATGTCACCTAAAACCTCTTAATCTAATACAGTTCTATCAGTCTATTATTTTCCTATGGAAAAATGGCATGCCTTCTATTCAGATTCAAAACTCAAACAGAGCTTTTGTGAGGTATCTAGCTACAGGTTTGAGAAAGCTCAGATTAGCAACGCTACTGTGTGTTAGTATCCCCCAGGAAGAGTAGCTTCTGCATGAGCAACAGCTACTGGGGATCCTAATGAATAAATAACAATATAGCTGGAGATGTGAGTGGTGGCTAGCTAATTGGCTACAGTATTGTACAAACTGAGTTATAATACACAATACATAATAATACATAGATGGAGATGTGAGTGGTGGCTAGCTAATTGGCTACATTATTGTACAAACTGAGTTATAATACACAATACATAATAATACATAGATGGAGATGTGAGTGGTAGCTAGCTAATTGGCTACAGTATTGTACAAACTGAGTTATAATACACAATACATAATGGGTAATGCACTTTTGACAGTCACATAACACAAACCTTGAAAACACACACACACACACACACACACACACACACACACACATACACACACACACGTAATAAATCAACTACACACAAAGAGCCACAATCTCCCATCCCCTTCTAATGCACACAAAAACAATGACCCCCTTTGCCCCCTAACACGTGCAACGAGAGCTAGCAAAACACAAAACACCAGTCAGTCCGCCAGGAGAGAAGAGAAGATGAGGCAGGCTGCTTACCATGCTTTATCCTGCTTCTGAGTAAGAAGATGTAGTCTCCCACACGCTCACTGGCACACACACACACACACACACACACACACACACACACACACACACACACACACACAGGCTCAGAGAGGAAGGGATTGACAGTGAGAGAGGAGGGAGCATAGAAGGCAGAGAGAGCACAGCAGGCGAAGTGAGAGAGCGGGAGAGAGAAAGTGTGGGATGGGGTGAAAAAAAGGAGAGAGGGAGGGTGGAGAATAGAGAGAGAGAACAACTTAGAGCAAGAAAGAGAATGCAAACAGCAAGAAAAAGCAGAGAGAGAGGGGAGAGAGAGAGGGGGGGAGAGAAAGAAGGGAGGGAGAGAGAGAGAGAGAGAGAGAGAGAGAGAGAGAGAGAGAGAGAGAGAGAGAGAGAGAGGGGAATAAGGTATCCTAATATTTTATTTTATTAGGATCTCTTTTAGTCCTCATTTGGACTAATCTTCCAAGAGTCCTTAAAAATTTAAATACTATTCATAATACGATCACATTTTCACAAATAACACACTGTTACAAACAGACATAATACACTAACATATTGACCAGATAAATAACAGTCTAAAAACATAAATTGATTCTTCATCTACCATAGTCCAGCACAACTTTCCTATGTATTATATTTAAATGGTATTAAAGTATTGTTTGAATTTATATATTGAAAGGTTTCTGGTTTGCGCAGATAAATTATTCAATTTCTTTATTGCTCTAAATCTAAATGTTATTTTGCCTATTTCTCTTTTCTGTCTGGGTAACACATAGATGGTGGACAATTATTCCTAGTATTTACTGAATGTCTATCTCTTACCAACTGTGGCAAAGAAGGGGGTCGAGTGATAAATGGCAGATATGTGAGGGCAGAACTAATAAACGGGCTCTGCCCGATCACTAAAATGGCCACCCCGCTCAGAACTACAGATCACAAAATGGCCGACTGCCAAAACTACAATTCCCAGAAGCAAGGGGAACCCTCAGAAGGTGGAGCCGACCCACAGATAAAAGGTCAAGAAAAACCAGGAAGAGGGAGAGAGGGCGGGAAGGATCTATGAACCATAGAGAGAGAGACATTCTACATTGGCTGGATTTACCGTGTACGAGCTGGACTGTTTTGGACTTACCTGTTGGCGTTTAGACCTGGACCTACCGAGAACCAGATTTGTGTACCGAACCCTGCTATCCTTGACCTTACCTGCGGCCTGGGTGGACCAGGACAGAGGAACAGACATACAGGTACTGTCATGTTCGAAAGAACTTTAATTCTGGGCTGACTTTGGTGACAGTTTCTCACTTAATTTGTGACAAACGCTCCTAGCTTTGAAGAGGAGTGCCACACGTGGTGGAGAATGTGGGCACTGGATTAACCATACCGCTGGTTAGGTAGAAAAAATAAAAAAATAAAAATAAAAAAAAAGTTTAGTTAGCACTCCAAAGGGGAGTCAGGTTTTTTTTTTGATTTTTTTGTGGCTTTGTTTGGTTAGGACAGTTTTTTCAGGAAAATGAGTATGGAGGGAGCCATACAGGCCCTGTTACAAGCGGTGGCCGCCCAACAAGAGGCAACTAGAGCTCAACAAATAGCTCATCAGGATGCAATGCGAATGTATCAGGACACGTTACAGGTCCAGCACCACACCAACCAGCTGCTCAGAGAAGAGCAAGAGAGAAACACCCGGGAGTTAAGAGAAGGCCTAAAGGGGCTAGCGGACCAAATTGGGGCTCAGTTACCAGCTGCAAATACCCAAAGGTGGGCCAATCATTTTCTTCAAAAAATGACAGCGCAGGATGATGTGGAAGCATATCTTACCACCTTCGAAAGGACGGCAGAGAGGGAGAAGTGGCCGAAAGAAGAATGGGCAGGGCTTCTGGCACCATACCTGGCAGGGGATGCTCAAAAAGCATATTTCGACCTGGAGTTGAAGGATGCACAGGATTACGATAAACTCAAGGGAGAGATTCTGACTAGACTGGGAGTGACCGATACCGTGAGGGCACACCGCTTCCACCAGTGGTCCTACAGACCGGGACAACCCCCCCGAACACAGATGTTCGACTTGATTCACCTGGCACGGAAATGGTTGCGACCGGAGACCCGTTCGTCCGCCGAGGTCGTCAAGACCATCGTACTCAACCAGTTTCAGCGAGGTCTACCCCAAGAAGTGCGACGATGGGTTGGCCAGAACGAGGTACTTTCCGCCGACCATCTCGTGGGCCTGGTTGAACGGTATTGTACGGCAGGAACAGCTGAGCAGGCGCAGGAGGAAAGATTCACATTCCCCAGGCCTGGGCGAACCAACGGACAGGGTAAGACTGTGCCAACAGGGGGAGGGGGAGGAGAGCAGCGTGGGGCCATGAGGAAAGAATCAGAATCGGGCCGAGACACTAAGGGAAAAACCGGAAACCGGGACTGGGGGTCGAGGAGGTCTCCCCCCCGGAACCCTATTATCTGTTACAATTGTAATCGACCGGGACATATTGCAGCCTACTGCCCTATTAAAGAAGAGCCTATGCAATGTAACCTCGGTGAAAAAGAAGATGAGATATGGTATGCATGTCCCGTGGTAACCACTGTACTTGAAAGATCAAGAAACAAACATATGTGCAGGGTGAAGGTTGAAGGGAAGGAGGTTGAAGCACTACTGGATTCCGGCAGTATGCTAA
The DNA here is from genome assembly GCF_901001165.1 of Salmo trutta. Taxonomy (NCBI): domain Eukaryota; kingdom Metazoa; phylum Chordata; class Actinopteri; order Salmoniformes; family Salmonidae; genus Salmo; species Salmo trutta. The sequence goes on along the minus strand of NC_042981.1, from coordinate 13,219,400 downwards.
CCCTGGTCGTTGCAAACCTAGTGCCGACGCATAAACTGGATACAAGTCAGGATATCAGTGTTACGTGCATTCATGGGGATACCCGTCTGTACCCCACAGCATTAGTGAGCATACAAACAGAGGACGGTCTGCTGGATTATGAGGTCGGCGTGGTCCCAAAGATGCCATATGATGTAATATTGGGTAGATACTTTCCTAACTTTGCGAAGTTAGGTCAAAAGAACGGCATATTTGAGAAGCCAACAACCCTGACCAAGCAGGAAGAAGCATTGGGCCTTCAACCAAGGCCAAGAAAAGAGGTCTCCCAGGGGCCAACCCCACAGGTACTAGTAGGGGAGGATGAGGATGAAGTGGCAAACCTCGTTGATAATGAACAGCCCAGTACTAGTGGGGCTGGGGTCGATCTGAATCCAGAGGACGACTATCTAGAACCAGCAGACCTGGCAGGGTCCATGACTAATTTCGGGACGGCCCAACACCAGGATCCAACCCTGCAGCAAGCCAGAGCAGACGTGCAGGTCATAGATGGTACTCCCATAAATGATAGGATGATGCCTAATAGTTTTCCCCACTTCATCATGAAAAATGGTTTGGTGTACAGAGTCTCAAAAATAGGGGTTGATGTGGTGGAACAGTTGTTGGTCCCCACCCGGTACAGAAAGACAGTACTGGATCTAGCTCATGGGCACATTCTGGGTGGACACCTTGGTATCGATAAAACTCGAGACCGGATTGTAAGGAGGTTTTACTGGCCAGGAATTCAGGCTGAAGTGGCTCGGCATTGTGGAGAGTGCCCGGAGTGCCAGGTAACAGCTCCCCGACCAGCGTTTAGAAGCCCGTTAGTGCCACTCCCCATAATCGAAACGCCATTTGAGAGGATAGCGATGGACATAGTGGGCCCACTACCCAAATCTGCCAGAGGGCACCAATACATTCTGGTCATTCTAGATTATGCCACTCGCTACCCAGAAGCCATTCGGACAATGGCTTCCAAAAATATCGCCAAGGAACTAGTGCTATTGTTCACCAGGGTTGGGGTCCCAAAGGAGATCCTTACTGACCAGGGGACCCCCTTTATGTCCCGCCTTATGGCAGACCTTTGTAAATTGTGGCAGGTGAAACAGTTGAGGACATCGGTTTACCATCCACAGACGGACGGGCTGGTTGAGAGATTCAACCGGACCCTGAAGTCAATGCTCAGGAAGGTAATCGACAAGGATGGGAAAAACTGGGATTGCATGTTGCCATATCTGATGTTTGCCATTAGAGAGGTTCCTCAAGCCTCGCTGGGGTTTTCTCCCTTCGAGCTGGTATATGGGAGGCACCCCCGGGGAATCTTAGACATTGCCCGGGAAACCTGGGAACACCAATCCACCCCGTATACTAGTGTCATAGAGCACGTCACGGCAATGCAAAACAGGATAGCCACAGTCATGCCCATCGTCAGAGAGCACATGAGACAAGCACAAGAGCACCAGCGGCACACTTATAACCGGCAGTTTACCCTGAGGGAATTTCAACCGGGAAATAAGGTGTTAGTGCTGATCCCCACGGTAGAGTGCAAACTACTAGCCACATGGAAAGGACCATATGAAGTACTGGAGAGAATAGGAGAAGTTAATTATCGGATCCGACAGCCAGGTCGACGGCCCCAGGAACAGATCTATCACATAAACCTGTTAAAAGCATGGAGAGAGAGAGAAACACTAATGGTCACGTACCCCACACACACTCAGGAGACAGCTGAAGTAAATATTTCACCTACTTTGTCCCCAGCACAAGTACAGGAAGTAAAGACCCTGATCCAGAAAAACAGAGATGTGTTTTCAGAAGTACCCGGCCGAACTGAGGTTACAGCTCATGATATTGTTTCCCTACCAGGGAGAAAAGTGAGCATGAGGCCATATCGGGTACCCGAGGCTCGACAGGCAGCGATTAGAGCAGAGACGGAGAAAATGTTGACAGCTGGAGTGATCGAAGAGTCACATAGTGAGTGGTCTAGCCCAATTGTGATGGTCTCCAAGCCCGATGGGTCTTTGCGGTTCTGTAACGACTTTCGGAAGGTAAATGAAATCTCCAAGTTTGATGCCTACCCCATGCCCAGAGTAGACGAACTACTGGAGAAAATTGGTAAAGCTCGGTACATTACGACCCTGGATCTGACAAAAGGGTACTGGCAAATTCCTCTGACCCCCAGGGCCAAAGAAAAGACAGCATTTGCAACCCCTGACGGTTTGTTTCAATACACCGTCATGCCATTCGGCCTACACGGGGCCCCAGCCACCTTTCAACGGCTCATGGACAAGGTCCTAAAACCGCACCAAGCATACGCCGCAGCTTATTTAGATGACGTGGGGATCTACAGCCCAGATTGGGAATCCCACTTACCCCGGGTACAGGCGGTGTTAGACGCCCTTAGAAAGGCAGGGCTCACGGCGAACCCTGCCAAGTGTTATGTGGGGTTAGAGGAAACGGAGTATCTGGGATACACCGTGGGAAGAGGATTAATCAAACCCCAACGTAAGAAGGTGGAGGCAATTAGAGAATGGCCGAAACCAGTAAATAAGAAGCAGGTTCGAGCCTTCCTAGGGCTGACCGGTACTACCGGAAGTTCATCCCAAGTTATGCCACAGTGGCCGCCCCACTCACCGACATGACTAGAGCCAGAGGGCCAAACATGGTCAAGTGGGATGAAAGGGCCACCAAAGCATTTAGGACATTACAGGAGGCCCTCTGCTGTAATCCAGTGCTGGTGGTACCAGACTTTGAGAGAGAGTTTGTGGTTCAGACGGATGCTTCAGAGGTCGGCTTGGGAGCAGTGCTGTCCCAAGAGGTAGAAGGGGTGGAACACCCCATCCTGTTTTTAAGCAGGAAGCTGGAACCACGGGAAACCAACTACTCAGTTGTTGAGAAAGAGGCGCTGGCAGTAAAGTGGGCTCTGGAAAGCCTGAAATACTACCTGCTGGGGCACCACTTCACCCTCATCAGTGACCATGCACCACTCACCTGGATGCATAGGGCTAAAGAGAAGAACGCTCGGGTGATGCGGTGGTTTTTGAGTCTCCAACCGTTTCACTTTGACTTGAAACACAGAGCAGGAAAGGAAATGGGAAATGTGGATGGGTTATCCCGCATGCACGCATATTTTGCTGCGGTAGCCCGACCTAGGGGGTCGGATCTAGGGGGGGAGATGTGTGGCAAAGAAGGGGGTCGAGTGATAAATGGCAGATATGTGAGGGCAGAACTAATAAACGAGCTCTGCCCGATCACTAAAATGGCCACCCTGCTCAGAACTACAGATCACAAAATGGCCGACTGCCAAAACTACAATTCCCAGAAGCAAGGGGAACCCTCAGAAGGTGGAGCCGACCCACAGATAAAAGGTCAAGAAAAACCAGGAAGAGGGAGAGAGGGCGGGAAGGATCTATGAACCATAGAGAGAGAGACATTCTACATTGGCTGGATTTACCGTGTACGAGCTGGACTGTTTTGGACTTACCTGTTGGCGTTTAGACCTGGACCTACCGAGAACCAGATTTGTGTACCGAACCCTGCTATCCTTGACCTTACCTGCGGCCTGGGTGGACCAGGACAGAGGAACAGACATACAGGTACTGTCATGTTCGAAAGAACTTTAATTCTGGGCTGACTTTGGTGACAGTTTCTCACTTAATTTGTGACAAACGCTCCTAGCTTTGAAGAGGAGTGCCACACAACTGAATACTGTTGTGAATAGAGTTTGGCCGTTTTAAATTGTGTATATTATGAAATAAAATACGTTTTTTTTCAATTATCTTGTTGATTGATGACCAACCAAGAGCATTGAGCATGACTACAACAGAAGAACCATATCTCCACCTTAAAACAATCCTTGCTGCTTTGTTCTGTGCAATCTGCAGCCTCCTAATGTCACTTGCTGATGCATTTCCCCAAACCACAGAATAGTAGTTCACCTGACTCCCAATTCATGCTTGGGTTGTTTGCTTAAGTATCTTTCCTGGTAAATATTTTGCTATCCTTCTGATCTTGCAAGCAGTTTTAATATTTTTTTTAACATAGATGAGTTATTTGAGACGACCATGATAAGCAGTTGTCTAGCTGCACTCCCAATAGTTTGGTTTCTGACACTTCCTCAAGTTGTACTCCCCCCATACTTAATTGTATCCCATGCTGTGTGGCCTTTCCTGGTGGAACAGACCAACATAACCTTGGTTTCCTTGGTGTTCAAAACAAGATTGTTCCGGCAAACCCACTCCCTGACATTTTCCAAATCTTCTGGTAGAGTTTGCTATACCTGTGGAACCGATTGTCTTGCTGTATAAATTGTAGGATCATCTGCAAATATAGTAGCTTGAGTTTCAGATAAGCCATAAGGAAGGTTGTTGGTATATATTAAGTCAAAAAGTGGCCCAAGGCAGCTGCCCTGCGGTATTCCACAGTTTAAAGCATGAAGGGAAGAAAATTAACCTTTGAAATAGGTGGACAGTTTCCTGTCAGTTAGATATGACTGTACCCAATTCAATGCTACCTCCTTAAAACCATAATGCATTAATTTTGTCAAAATTATTTCATGACCCACGAAATCAAATGCTGCACTAAAATCTAAAAATAGTACACCCACAAACCTGCCATTATCCATAGCATTGAGCCACTGGTCAGCCATGTCAACCAATGCAGTGGTAGTGGAATGTTTTTTGCGATAAGCATGATGATTGGCTGTAATCAGATCATTCTTTTCCATGTACTCCCATATTTGTCTACTCACAATACCCTCCAATATCTTACTGAGTGAAGGGAGTAGACTAATTGGTTGACTATTGGCAGGAGTAATGGGTTGTTTGCTGTCTTTCGGAATAGGAGACAGTTTAGCATGCTTCCATTCATTTGCAAACATCCCCTTTTCCAGTGACTAATTAAATATGTATTTCAGTGGAGCTGCAGTCTGGGGAGCAGCATAGCGAAGTAAAACATTGTCCATAAGATCATAACCTGTACATTTACCATCGGGTAACGACTTCAATAGGTTCAACACCTCCTCTACTGACACCATTTGTAGACTAAAAGAGCAGGTCTTGTTGTTCATAATATGATCATCAATCCATTAGACAATAGCTTGTTTGGAAGAATGGGTGTTTACATTATCGCTCAGTAAATACATTTTCTTTGTTAAAAAATCAGCAAAATGATTGGCAATATTAGCTGGTTTTATTATTGTTCTCCCGCCAACCTCCACACTAGATGGGCATGATGAGATAGATGTACCAAGTAAACCCTTAACTGTATTCCATACCTTTTTAGAATCATTTTTACAATCAATAAAAGCATTTTTGTAAAATAACGTTTTTCTTACGATTCAATTTAACTGCATAATTACATAGTGTTCTATAATTCTGTTCATCAATTTCTAGTTTAGAAAGAGGGGGAGAGAAGGGGTGATAGAGAGAGGAGGAGGAGGAGTGAACATCAAGCTAATTCTGGGTGTGGCTGTATGACCTAAATCATGCAGGTAGCAGCTGTATGCTGGCATGGTGTGTGTGTGAAAGTATTGATGTGAATGTGTACCGCATGCAACTCTGTCAGGGCAGAAAGAAAGGAGCTTGAGTAGGTTAGACAGTAGACGAGAGCAGAAACAATACACTGCTTTAAACGGAGACAACAAAGAGAGCATGGAGAGAGGAGTGACAAAGTGAGAAAGAGAGAGAACAGAGAAAAAGAAAGAGAGAGACAAAGGCCACATATACTGTAGAGCCAGGAAATATATTCAGAAAGAAAGATAAACTCAGCAAAAAAATAAATGTCCTCTCACTGTCAACTGCGTTTATTTTCAGCAAACTTAACATCTCGGAGGACCTGAGCCCTAGGACCATGCCTCAGGACTACCTGGCCTGATGACTCCTTGCTGTCCCCAGTCCACCTGGCCGTGCTGCTGCTCCAGTTTCAACTGTTCTGCCTGCAGCTATGGGACCCTGACCTGTTCACCGGACCCTATCCCAGACCTGCTGTTTCAACTCTCTAGAGACAGCAGGAGCGGTAGAGATACTCTCAATGATCGGCTATGAAAAGCCAACTGACATTTACTCCTGAGGTGCTGACCTGTTGCACCCTCAACATCCACTGTCATTATTATTATTTGACCCTGCTGGTCATCTATGAACATTTGAAGATCTTGGCCATGTTCTGTTATAATCTCCACCCGGCACAGCCAGAAGAGGACTGGCCACCCCTCATAGCCTGGTTCCTCTCTAGGTTTCATCCTAGGTTCTGGCCTTTCTAGGGAGTTTTTCCTAGCCACCGTGTTTCTACACCTGCATTGCTAGCTGTTTGGGGGTTTAGGCTGGGTTTCTGTACAGCACTTTGAGATATCAGCTGATGTAAGAAGGGCTTTATAAATACATTGGATTTGATGTGTAAATATTTGTATGAACATAACAAGATTCAACAACTGAGACATAAACTGAACAAGTTCCACAGACATGTGACTAACAGAAATTGAATAATGTGTCCCTAAACAAAGTGGGGGTCAAAATCAAAATTAACAGTCAGTATCTGGTGTGGCCACCAGCTGCATTAGGTACTGCAGTGCATCTCCTCCTCATGGACTGCACCAGATTTGCCAGTTCTTGCTGTGAGATGTTACCCCACGCTTTCACCAAGGCACCTACAAGTTCCCGGACATTTCTGGGGGGAATGGCCCTAGCCCTCACCCTCCAATCCAACAGGTCCCAGACGTACTCAATGGAATTGAGATCCAGGCTCTTCACTGGCCATGGCAGAATACTGACATTCCTGTCTTGCAGGAAATCAAGCACAGAACGAGCTGAATGGCTGGTGGCATTGTCATGATGGAGGGTCATGTCAGGAGGAGCCTGCAGGAAGGCTACCACATGAGGGAGGAGGATGTCTTCCCTGTAACGCACAGTGTTGAGATTGCCTGAAATGACAACAAGCTCAGTCCGATGGTGCTGTGACACAGCGCCCCAGACCATGATGGACCCTCCACCTCCAAATCGATCCCGCTCCAGAGTACAGGCCTCAGTGTAACGCTCATTCGTTCGACGATAAACGCAAATCCAACCATCACCCCAGGTGAGACAAAACTGTGACTCGTCAGTGAAGAGCACATTTTGCCAGTCCTGTCTGGTCCAGCGACGGTGGGTTTGTGCCCATAGGTGATGTTGCAGATGATGTCTGGTGTGGACTTGCCTTACAACAGGCCTACAAGCCCTCAGTCCAGCCTCTCTCAGCCTATTATGGACAGTCTGAGAACTGATTGAGGGATTGTGCGTTCCTGGTGTAACTCGGGCAGTTGTTGTTGCCATCCTGTACCTGTCCCGCAGGTGTGATGTTCGGATGTACTGATCCTGTGCAGGTGTTGTTACACGTGGTCTGCCACTGCGAGGACAATCAGCTGTCCGTCCTGTCTCCCTGTAGCGCTGTCTTTGGCGTCTCACAGTATGGACATGGCAATTTATTGCCCTAGCCACATCTGTAGTCCTCATGCCTCCTTGCAGCATGCCTAAGGCACGTTCACGCATGTGAGCAGGGACCCTGGGCATCTTTCTTTTGGTGTTTTTCAGAGTCAGTAGAAAAGCCTCTTTAGTGTCCTAAGTTTTCATAACTGTGACCTTAATTGCCTACCGTCTGTAAGCTGTTAGTGTCTTAACGACCATTCCACAGGTGCATGTTCATTAATTGTTTATGGTTCATCGAACAAGCATGGGAAACAGAGTTTAAACCCTTTACAATGAAGATCTGTGAAGTTATTTGGATTTTTACCAATTATTTTTGAAAGACAGGGTCCTGAAAAAGGGCCGTTTCTTTTTTTGCCGAGTTTAGATATATGTAAAGAAACAGATGCCAGATGGATTCTCTTCTTCCTGTATACAGTAGGCACTGAGGACTATTCCCCTCTATCCCAGCCTTCACTAAGCACTGAGGACTATTCCCCTCTATCCCAGCCTTCACTAATCCCTGAGGACTATTCCCCTCTATCCCAGCCTTCACTAATCCCTGAGGACTATTCCCCTCTATCCCAGCCTTCACTAATCCCCGAGGACTATTCCCCTCTATCCCAGCCTTCACTAATCCCTGAGGACTATTCCCCTCTATCCCAGCCTTCACTAATCCCCGAGGACTATTCCCCTCTATCCCAGCCTTCACTAATCCCTGAGGACTATTCCCCTCTATCCCAGCCTTCACTAATCCCCGAGGACTATTCCCCTCTATCCCAGCCTTCACTAAGCACTGAGGACTATTCCCCTCTATCCCAGCCTTCACTAATCCCCGAGGACTATTCCCCTCTATCCCAGCCTTCACTAATCCCTGAGGACTATTCCCCTCTATCCCAGCCTTCACTAATCCCCGAGGACTATTCCCCTCTATCCCAGCCTTCACTAATCCCTGAGGACTATTCCCCTCTATCCCAGCCTTCACTAATCCCCGAGGACTATTCCTCTCTATCCCAGCCTTCACTAAGCACTGAGGACTATTTCCCACCAAGTGGACCAGCTGGCTAACACACACGCACACAGTGCGACCACATACATACACACACACGCAGACAGATACACACGAGTGCACAAAACAGCCACGGGGCTTAAACCGTGGGTGTTTATTTGTGAGCGCGAGTGTGTGTGTATGTATGTGTGAGAGGCTGAGAGAGACAGAAAGAGATGACTGTGCCCGAGTAATAATATATTAACTCAAAGCTAATCACACACACACAGGTGTTTTATGAGACAGTGTGTGATAGAGGATCAGATGTGTGCGTAGGAGTGTTAAGGTTTACAGGGTCTGTGGCTGCACAAGGCTGATACTGTAAATATGTAGAATATAAACTCTTTAATCACAGGGACTGTTTCAGAGTGGAAGACCTTGTCCTTCTTCATCATACTCATCACTGTTTCTCTCTCTCCTTCACATGCCTCGCTTTCGCTCTCTCCCTCCACTGTTTCTCTCTCTCCTTCACATGCCTCGCTTTCGCTCTCTCCCTCCACTGTTTCTCTCTCTCCTTCACATGCCTCTTTCTCTCTCTCCCTCCACTGTTTCTCTCTCTCCTTCACATGCCTCTTTCTCTCTCTCCCTCCACTGTTTCTCTCTCTCCTTCACATGCCTCTTTCTCTCTCTCCCTCCACTGTTTCTCTCTCTCCTTCACATGCCTCTTTCTCTCTCTCTATTATTTGTTGGCAAGCCATATCTACCGCTGTACAGTATACTATATATATATATATATACATACATACATACATACATACATACATACATACATACATACATACATACATACATACATACATACATACATACACATATATATATATACATACATACATACATACATACATACATATATATATATACACACACACACACACACACACACACACACACACACACACACACAGTATATAAATGTTCTTGACATAAACACAGGTGAGAGAAGGAGTTTTACGGGCTACCCTTGAGCCAACAAACCATCCAACCCTCTCTGCATACAGTATTCTTGTTTCACCCCTGGTTCCCACGAGACCAGACTTCTCTTTCCCAGTATCTCCCTCTGTCTCTCACTGTTGACAGCCTCTGTTTAAAAAATCACAATGTCAGAGAAGCTAGAGACAGGGTTAGGGCTAGGGCTCTGTAGGACAGGGGGCTGAGGTCATCACTGAATCACCTCTAAACACTCAGGGATCTAACGGTCAGTCTGTCTCTCTTCTGTAGCCACTGACTGACTGACAACGGTCAGCCTAGGCAACCAAGGACTGGTTTGCTTCAACAGCTTACTTGTTTCAGCAAGGAGCAAGTACGTTTCGAGCTTTGTAAAGAGTCAATGTTAACGCGGAAACAGACTCAACTGCACGAAAGCCCGGCCGTCCCGCCTTCAGTCAGCTGTTTGTTTATAAAAAGTTATCTTTTTTTAACGGTTATGCAGGTTATTTTATTTTCATGACGGTGTTCATCCATAATCGTCAGTTACACGATTATACGGTAATTGTGCCAGCCCTACATAAATGTGACAATATAATTTAAGCATACCATAGGGTGCAATACACACGTTGGAAAACTGCACCATTGAGAGCATCTTGACTGCCTGCATTAGCGCCTGGTATGGCAACTGCTTGGCATCCGACCGCAAGGCGCTACAGAGTGTAGTGTACACGGTCCAGTACATCACTGGGGCTGACCTCCCTGCCATCCAGGACCTCTATACCAGGCGGTGTCAGAGGATGGCCCTAAAAATGGTCAAAGATACCGTACCCCTGCACACCGACTCAGTACTGGTACACCGTGTATATAGACTCAGTACTGGCCCCCCGTGTATATAGACTCAGTACTGGTACACCGTGTATATAGCCAAGTTATTATCACTCATCGTGTATTGGTTCCTGGTGTAATTATTTTTCTCTCTGCATTGCTGGGAAGGGCCTGCAAGCATTTCACAGTTAGTGTACACCTGTTGTTTATAAAGCATGTGACAAATAAAATCTTATGTGATTAATACACACATTATCATTCATACCGAGATGATGGGCCTTATAGGGCTGTGAAGGAGAGGTGAGGGGAAGAGCAGGTGGAAACAAACATGAAAGCAAGAACAGAAACAAACCCCTACAAAGAGAAGCTCCGCTTGTTTCATTCTGTTGTAACTTTAATGGGTTACAGAGTTAATGTTTAAGTTAATTCATTGAGCTGTATCTAAAGATATTTTCTTTACAGTTAGTTACATATGTAATTGTATTAGAATTTGTGTGTTGGAGATTGAGAGAACTACATAATGCTTTCCAGAATGCCTTGCGACAGGAGGTAGAGAGAGAACGCGCCAGTTATGTCAAGTGATTATCCTGACTTTTCGCTAGCAACCAACTTTTATTGTTTTGTAGAATCTAAAGTTGTTAAATGTAATGTGAACAAGTATTATTACTAAAAGAAGCTTTCATTTCAAACCCGACGTCCCGAGTCATTACTTTGAAGACAGTTATTCTATATTTTGGTGCCGAAACCCGGGAAAAGTATGAGCTGCGACGAAGATTGTAGGGATGAAGCGGCTGAAATGGCTGAGGAGGAACGTCGGCATGAAGCAGAAAGAATGAGACGAAAGCGGGGTACCATTCGATGTGCCACAAAACGGATTTTGAATCAGATTGACGTGGAAATAACCCAGTCAAATTCGGATACCGATCACTTGAGTACATTGATGGAATTGCTATCAGCTAAGGAGGACAGCTTGTTTGAACTTGATCGTGGAATTGGACGGATTGGAGGTGGAGATTGCATGCACGGAGGATTACAAAGAGCGCGTTATCATGCTGAAGAGCCGTGCACAACGAGTGATAAAGAAAAAACAGGACCTCAATCCACTACCAGGGTGAGTGACGCTAACTCAAACAGATCACAGAGACAATCAGTAAGGCTACCAACGTTGATTATTGAGAAATTCTATGGAGATGTCATTATGTGGCAGCAGTTTTGGAGCCAGTATGAGACCGCTATTCACAACAATGATTCAAGTGTAATAAAGAGACGTTTACCTATCTGAAAACATCTCTCACTGGACTAGCTGCAAAGGCAGTAGCAGGACTGATCTTAACAGACAGTAACTTTGATGATGCAATCGCTCTGCTCAAGAGCAGATTTGGAAGGAAAGATCTTGTGATTAGTGCTCACATGTCAAAGCTGCTGAATCTCACTCCTGTGAAGAAATCCTCTGACTTAAATGCATTGAGGCAGCTATATGATCAATGTGAAATTCAAATTAGAAGCTTGGAATCACTGGGTGTAGTGTCAGAAACCTATGGAAGCCTACTATGCCCAATCTTACTGCAGATGATTCCAGAGGACATAGCTCTTGACTATAGTTGTCAGAGGGGAGTAGATGATGAATGGAAAGTGGCTGAGATCGTCAGTTTCCTACAGAAGGAGGTTCAGAGCAGGGAGAGAGCGCTACAAATGACAAGATCATGCAACCAACAGAAAGAGAGCAAACCATGGAACAAGTCATGCTCCTCCAATGACATGAAAACAAAAAGACCCAACATGCCATCTGCTGCGGCACTGCATACAGCCAGCCAGAAGGAACAAAACTGTCTATTCTGTGACAGCGCAGACCACAAATCAGAAAACTGCCCTGACCACAATATTGCTACACGCAAAGAGAAACTAAAGAACATGGGAAGATGCTTTGTATGTTCAGGACAGAAACACATAGCAAAATTCTGTAAAGTCAAAGATGTGTCATGTGCAACATGTGGAAGCAGACATCACATTGCTGTGTGTACCGGTAAGAGGAGTGAGGTGCAACCCCCTACTGTTTCTGCAGATGCTGTTGTTTCCTCAGTTATTCCCCATTCAGTGAAGATGAAACCAGATGGACAGAACACTGTGTTGCTACAAACGGCAAAGGCATGGGTAGAAGGCCCATCGGGCAGGAAGATAGCTTGTTGCTTACTAGATGGAGGCAGTCAGAAAAGCTTCATACATGGAAACCTTGTGAAGGGCTTGAAGCTACCAGTAATCAGACAAGAGGCACTCACTCTTCACACGTTTGGCTCCTCTGCTCCAGCAACGTCCCAACGCAGTGAAAGTCATCTTGGAGAATGTCTGGGACAAACAGCAGAGAATAGAGATAGAGGCAATTGAAAGCCCACAAGTGTGCACAGCTGTGATGAAGGTTCCTGGTGAACAGATTCAACATGAGCTCAATAGAACGGGACTGCAGCTCGCAGACTTTCCAGGAGATGACAACGATCCGGAACTCTCTGTCCTGATAGGAGCAGACTACTACTGGCAGATAGTATCAGGCAGAGTGGAGCGACTGACGGAGACGCTGGTTGCTTTAGAAAGCACCTTTGGATGGTCGGTGCAGAGACCCGTGTCCATGTCAAGTGTCGCCGAGGCAACCTGCATGTTCATCCCACTTGATGAAGACACACTAGTCTCCAAACCACTGCATGCATTCTGGGAGCTTGAGTCTCTGGGTATTATAAGCGAGAACACAGAACCCAGAGGAAAACGAGGCTCTATAGAAATTCGAGGAAACAACCACCTTCAAAGATGGGCGATACCACGTGGAGTTGCCATGGAAACGAGAAATGCCAGAACTCCAAGACAACTATAGAATCGCCAAGAAACGGTTTGAAGGTCTGAAGAAAAGACTGAAGAAGGATGTGACGTTGTACAGCAGATACAATGAAGTCGTTGAGGCCTACTTACAACAGGATATGGCAGAGGACGTGCCCAAGGACAAAGGATCAAGCGCAGACAACGTAAAATACTACTTACCTCACCATGCAGTACTCCGAGAAGATAAGGTGACGACCAAACTGAGAGTGGTGTTTGATGCCTCGTCCCATGAAGATGGAGTTCATGGGAGCTGTGATTGGAGAGAGACTAGCAAACAACCTGATGACCACACTGAAAATGGAAGAAAAACAGATCAAAATGTGGACAGACTCGATGATTGTGCTGCATTGGATTTGCAGCTCAGCTCAGAAATGGAAACAGTTTGTCGCGAACAGAGTGACGGAGATCCAGTCCTTGACCAATCCAGAGTCACGGTCACATATTGAAGGGAAAACTAATCCAGCCGACCTCCCTACAAGAGGACAAACTGTTCGAAACTTGACACAGAGCGAGCTATGGTGGAATGGACCCAGAATTCTGACATCACCCAATCAGTCCGAGGAGACTGATGATAACAAGGTTCCAGAAGAGGTAAATACAGAACTCAAGTCCAGTTGCCAGGTTACTGTACAACTCGCAGCAAAGAGCACAGACATCACTGAACCTGTGTTGGAGCTTGAAAGGTACAGCAAACTGAAAAGAGTGTTCAGAGTCACTGCCTGGATAAAGAGATTTATAGCCAATGCTCGTACAAACATAAAGATGCAAGGTGAACTGACTGCTGACAAACTGTTCGATGCAGAAAAGTACTGGATCAAGGTAACACAACAACAGTTTTGGACAGGAGATCAAACTACTGAAGGCAGGAAAAGGCCTAAACAATGACTGTATAATCAGAGAACTGAAACCGTTCTTGGACGAACACGAACTACTCAGTGTAGGAGGAAGACTGCAACAGTCCAACTTCACATTCAGAGAGCAGCATCCATGGGTTCTGCCCAACAAGTACAGATACTCAGAAATGCTGATACAGTACCACCATGAAAAGGTGATGCATTCTGGAGCAAGAGACACTCGTACAAATCAGAGAGCGATACTGGATCTTGCGTGCAAGGCAGCTAGTCAAGAGCACAGTGGCAAGATGTATAGTGTGCAAGAGATTCAAGGCAAGGGCCGGACAGCAGGTCACTGTGCCTTTACCAAAAGACAGAATAACTGAATCCCCACCATTCGAAGTCACAGGTGTGGATTTTGCAGGACCGCTCTATGTGAAAGAAAATGGTTCTGTGAAGAAGTCATACATTGCACTGTTCACTTGTGCTGTAACCAGAGCAGTGCATTTGGAACTGGTCTCAGATCAGTCAACAGAGACATTCCTGTTAGCTCTAAAAAGATTCATCTCAAGGAGAGGATTATGCAAGGTAATCTACTCAGACAATGCAAAAACGTTCAAGAGAGCTGATCAGGACTTGAAAGAGCTGTGGAAGGCAATCAAAGAGCCCCAACTCCTGGTGTTCTTCTCAGAAAGGGGCATCACCTGGAGGTTAATCGCCGAGCGAGCATGCCTGGTGGGGCGGATTCTGGGAAAGACTCGTCAGGTTAGTGAAAACATGCCTGCGAAAGGTTCTTGGGAGAGCTTCACTCAACTTTGAAGAGATGTGCACAGTCCTGACAGATGTTGAAGCTATACTAAATTCTAGGCCTCTGACCTTCGTGCACAATGAAGTGGATGAACCACAACCCCTGACCCCAGCACACTTCCTGGTGGGTAAAAGAATAACCTCTCTGCCTCCAAAGCCATTTCCAGCTGACACTCAACACCCAACGCTAAACAAGGAGGAAATGACACGCAGATGGAAGTACAGGCAGAGACTTGTGACCAGCTTCTGGAACAGTTGGCAAAGAGACTACTTGCTGGATCTAAAGTCAGCACACCACTGTGACACACCACAGCCCACCCCACTGAAAGCGGGTGACGTTGTACTCATTGGAGAAGATAACACACCCAGACAAAGCTGGAAACTAGGAAAGATGGAGGAACTGTTTCCAGGCCGAGATGGCCTAGTTAGGTCATGTTCAGTTCGTACTGTTTCAGGGACTTTGTTGAGGAGACCTATTCAGTTGATTTACTGCCTAGAGATTTAGATGAACACAGAGGATGTTGTAACTTTAATGGGTTACAGAGTTAATGTTTAAGTTAATTCATTGAGCGGTATCTAAAGATATTTTCTTTACAGTTATTTACATATGCAATTGTATTAGAACTACATACATATTTTGTTGTATTGGTTAGTATTGGATTACGCTTTTGACTGCAAGTTCCAGAATGCTTTGCGAGAGGAGGTAGAGAGAGAACGTGCCAGTTATGTCAAGTGATTATCCTGACTTTTCGCTAGCAACCAACTTTTATTGTTTTGTAGAATCTAAAGTTGTTAAATGTAATGTGAACAAGTATTATTACTAAAAGAAGCTTTCATTTCAAACCCGACGTCCCGAGTCATTACTTTGAAGATAGTTATTCTATACATACCTATGAAACACCTCACCAGGTGGAGACAGATACAGCCTTCCCCTATGGAACACCTCACCAGGTGGAGACAGATACAGCCTTCCCCTATGGAACACCTCACCAGGTGGAGACAGATACAGCCTTCCCCTATGGAACACCTCACCAGGTGGAGACAGATACAGCCTTCCCCTATGAAACACCTCACCAGGTGGAGACAGATAGAGCCTTCCCCTATGAAACACCTCACCAGGTGGAGACAGATACAGCCTTCCCCTATGGAACACCTCACCAGGTGGAGACAGATAGAGCCTTCCCCTATGAAACACCTCACCAGGTGGAGACAGATACAGCCTTCCCCTATGGAACACCTCACCAGGTGGAGACAGATACAGCCTTCCCCTATGGAACACCTCACCAGGTGGAGACAGATACAGCCTTCCCCTATGGAACACCTCACCAGGTGGAGACAGATACAGCTTTCCCCTATGAAACACCTCACCAGGTGGAGACAGATACAGCCTTCCCCTATGGAACACCTCACCAGGTGGAGACAGACTCAACACAAATTCAAGACGTATGGGGAATTGGAGGTACAGAGGTATGGATTGATCACAGTGGCTGCAAAGCCACAATCTTCCACAGAAATAGCTAGCTGCTATAAATTGTGACATGATGAGAATGGGGTTGGTGGTGAAATACAAAGTCTACCATCCAGTCTGATCTAGTCAAGTTACACCTCCTCTCCTCCCACCAGTCTGATCTAGTCAAGTTACACCTCCTCTCCTCCCACCAGTCTGATCTAGTCAAGTTACACCTCCTCTCCTCCCACCAGTCTGATCTAGTCAAGTTACACCTCCTCTCCTCCCACCAGTCTGATCTAGTCAAGTTACACCTCCTCTCCTCCGACCAGTCTGATCTAGTCAAGTTACACCTCCTCTCCTCCCACCAGTCTGATCTAGTCAAGTTACACCTCCTCTCCTCCCACCAGTCTGATCTAGTCAAGTTATACCTCCTCTCCTCCCACCAGTCTGATCTAGTCAAGTTACACCTCCTCTCCTCTTTCCCCTACCACTACCCCTCTCTGTTAGCTCAGCAACATTGTGAGGAACAGAACACAGGTAATGTTAGGACATGAACAGCAGCACTATGTATGTCTGGTTTCTTTTGTTTCCATGGCCACAGTGCAGTTTGAAACAGATATAAACAACATGACACCTGTCAATCAAAGACTGAACGGGACACTCCAGCAGAGGTCATTCGTCCGCCCCTCTGTGTGCTGTGACAATCACAGGACGTTTCTACAGTCAGGAAATAAAATGTTCAAATGTTAAAGTAAAGTATGGGGATAGGATGGAATCGAGGTTAGGAGGAGGAGCCTATAATTACACCCAATCAACAAACAACATACTGGACCTGATCTCAGAGTTACAGAACCAAAGGGATCCAATAAATGACCTCCCCTAAAAGCATGGAGGAGGGGAGAGGGAGGGAGTCAAGAAGAAACAGGCCTCCACCTCCAAGCCTTGATGGGTCAGAGTGAGGGGGAGACAGCAGCAAGGTGGAAGGAGGGAGGGTAGTGTTAGGATGTGAGAGGACTGAGCGTGGCCGGGTGAGTGGCAGGGGGAGGTGGAGGGGTAGATGGATGGGCAGTGGTGTAGGTATAAGAATAGTTACAGGAGGTGTCTTACTTTGGGTGTGGGGCAGGAGGCAGTGGAGAGGCGTGAGGTGGCCTGGGCGCGTGGCGACTCGGAGGGCGTGGTGCTCAGAGAAGTTGTGTCTCTGGGAAGAACCTGCACACCCCTAGAGATTATGCTGTCTGGGATCTATGGAGAGACAAGTTATATCTAGTTATATTTACTACTACAGACACACACAGACAGACAGACAGACAGACAGACAGACAGACAGACAGACAGACAGACAGACAGACAGACAGACAGACAGACAGACAGACAGACAGAGCAATATCTACAACACACACAAGTAGTTATCTTATCCACACACAGATAAAAGAGAGGAAAGCTGTGTGTACAAACAGCACTCTGATCTCTACTATAACACACACAGATAAAAGAGAGGAAAGCTGTGTGTACAAACAGCACTGTGATCTCTACTATAACACACACAGATAAAAGAGAGGAAAGCTGTGTGTACAAACAGCACTGTGATCTCTACTATAACACACACAGATAAAAGAGAGGAAAGCTGTGTGTACAAACAGCACTGTGATCTCTACTATAACACACACAGATAAAAGAGAGGAAAGCTGTGTGTACAAACAGCACTGTGATCTCTACTATAACACACACAGATAAAAGAGAGGAAAGCTGTGTGTACAAACAGCACTGTGATCTCTACTATAACACACACAGATAAAAGAGAGGAAAGCTGTGTGTACAAACAGCACTGTGATCTCTACTATAACACACACAGATAAAAGAGAGGAAAGCTGTGTGTACAAACAGCACTGTGATCTCTACTATAACACACACAGATAAAAGAGAGGAAAGCTGTGTGTACAAACAGCACTGTGATCTCTACTATAACACACACAGATAAAAGAGAGGAAAGCTGTGTGTACAAACAGCACTGTGATCTCTACTATAACACACACAGATATAAAAGAGAGGAAAGCTGTGTGTACAAACAGCACTGTGATCTCTACTATAACACACACAGATAAAAGAGAGGAAAGCTGTGTGTACAAACAGCACTGTGATCTCTACTATAACACACACAGATAAAAGAGAGGAAAGCTGTGTGTACAAACAGCACTGTGATCTCTACTATAACACACACAGATAAAAGACACCTCGAAAACACACACAGATTGGTCAGTCAGTCATCTGTTCTCTGATTGGCCAGGTAGACTTTTGTGATAACTGTAACAATATAAATTCATTCTAAACATCATTAGACGCTAGTTCCAGATGCATGTTAAACCCTGTGTGTGTGTGTGTGTGTGTGTGTGTGTGTGTGTGTGTGTGTGTGTGTGTGTGTGTGTACCATACATAGTATGGCTGCAGTGCGAGTGTGAGCCTGTGAGGAGACAGACAGGCCAGGCAGGCCCACAGTTTCCCCCCATGGCTGCTACTGTGGATGTGTGGATCTGCGACTGTGATCCGCACGGCTCATTTGAGCGGTGCTAGTGGGCCCATAGGCTTTACTGGCAGCCCAGCACTGAACCCCTTTCCGCTAATTAGCAACACAGGCTAATCCAGCTAGCGCTAATAACACTGTCTGGGCAACACCTAGCGATACACCACGCGTCATGACCTATACAAGATGGGGTCTCAAAAGGCCTTCTTCATTCCTCGCCTCCTCACCTCCTAAGATTCCTCTCCTCAGATCTGAAAAGGAGGCGGGGAGAGGACGGGATCGAGCACTTTTGAGATTCATGGTGTTCAAGTTTGCAGGGAGGAATTATGGGATGGGTGGGGTGCAGAGTACAGTGAAATGTGATGTAGGAGCGACGTGTGACATGAGGGTGGGTGGGTGGGCAGATTTGAGGGGTCTTACCATTACCGGCTGGTCTCCAGAGCAGGAGCAGGTGTAATGAGGTGGGGCAGGGGGGAGGTTCGATACCAGACCAGGTAGATACTGGCTACCTTTAGCCATGACAACAGCATGGTTATGGTGCTGGGGCTTCCCCTTCTGTTGATGGATGGTCAACACAGGATGAAACATGAATACACACATAATAGGCACGCACACAGGCATATGCACACAGGCATATGCACACAGGCATATGCACAAACACACACGGCGGGTAAACACACACACACGGCAGGTAAACACACACACACGGCAGGTAAACACACACACACGACAGGTAAACACACACACACGGCAGGTAAACACACACACACGGCAGGTAAACACACACACGGCAGGTAAACACACACACACGGCAGGTAAACACACACACACGGCAGGTAAACACACACACACGGCAGGTAAACACACACGGCAGGTAAACACACACACGGCAGGTAAACACAAACACACACGGCGGGTAAACACACACACGGCGGGTAAACACACACACGGCGGGTAAACACACACACACGGCAGGTAAACACACACAAACGACAGGTAAACACACACACACGGCAGGTAAACACACACACACGGCAGGTAAACACACACACACACGGCAGGTAAACACACACACACACGGCAGGTAAACACACACGGCAGGTAAACACACACACGGCAGGTAAACACAAACACACACGGCGGGTAAACACAAACACACACGGCGGGTAAACACACACACGGCAGGTAAACACACACACACGGCAGGTAAACACAAACACACACGGCAGGTAAACACACACACACGACGGGTAAACACACACACACGGCGGGTAAACACACACACACGGCGGGTAAACACACACTAGGCGGGTAAACACACACACACGGCGGGTAAACACACACACGGCGGGTAAACACACACACGGCGGGTAAACACACACACGGCGGGTAAACACACACACACGGCGGGTAAACACACACACGGCAGGTAAACACACACACGGCAGGTAAACACACACACGGCAGGTAAACACACACACGGCAGGTAAACACACACACGGCAGGTAAACACACACACGGCAGGTAAACACACACACGGCAGGTAAACACACACACGGCAGGTAAACACACACACGGCAGGTAAACACACACACGGCAGGTAAACACACACACACGGCAGGTAAACACACACACACGGCAGGTAAACACACACACGGCAGGTAAACACACACATGGCAGGTAAACACACACACGGCAGGTAAACACACACACACGGCGGGTAAACACACACACGGCGGGTAAACACACAAACGGCGGGTAAACACACACACACGGCAGGTAAACACACACACACAACAGGTAAACACACACATGGCAGGTAAACACACACACACAACAGGTAAACACACACACGGCAGGTAAACACACACACGGCAGGTAAACACACACACGGCAGGTAAACACACACACGGCAGGTAAACACACACACGGCAGGTAAACACACACACACGGCAGGTAAACACACACACACGGCAGGTAAACACACACACGGCAGGTAAACACACACATGGCAGGTAAACACACACACGGCAGGTAAACACACACACACGGCGGGTAAACACACACACGGCGGGTAAACACACAAACGGCGGGTAAACACACACACACGGCAGGTAAACACACACACACAACAGGTAAACACACACATGGCAGGTAAACACACACACACAACAGGTAAACACACACACGGCAGGTAAACACACACACACGGCGGGCAAACACACACACACGGCGGGTAAACACACACGCACGGCGGGTAAACAGACACACACGGCAGGTAAACACACACACGGCAGGTAAACACACACACACGGCAGGTAAACACACACACACGGCAGGTAAACACACACGGCAGGTAAACACACACACGGCAGGTAAACACAAACACACACGGCGGGTAAACACACACACGGCAGGTAAACACACACACACGGCAGGTAAACACACACACACGGCAGGTAAACACACACACACGGCAGGTAAACACACACACGGCAGGTAAACACACACATGGCAGGTAAACACACACACGGCAGGTAAACACACACACACGGCGGGTAAACACACACACGGCGGGTAAACACACAAACGGCGGGTAAACACACACACACGGCAGGTAAACACACACACACAACAGGTAAACACACACATGGCAGGTAAACACACACACACAACAGGTAAACACACACACGGCAGGTAAACACACACACACGGCGGGCAAACACACACACACGGCGGGTAAACACACACGCACGGCGGGTAAACAGACACACACGGCAGGTAAACACACACACGGCAGGTAAACACACACACACGGCAGGTAAACACACACACACGGCAGGTAAACACACACACACGGCAGGTAAACACACACGGCAGGTAAACACACACACGGCAGGTAAACACAAACACACACGGCGGGTAAACACACACACGGCAGGTAAACACACACACACGGCAGGTAAACACACACACACGGCAGGTAAACACACACACACGGCAGGTAAACATACACACGGCAGGTAAACACACACACACGGCAGGTAAACACACACACACGGCAGGTAAACATACACACGGCAGGTAAACACACACACACGGCAGGTAAACACACACACAGCGGGTAAACACACACACACGGCAGGTAAACATACACACTGACGTACTGATGTATCAAGATGAAGGCTCAGCACACGTGCAGTAATGCAGTGAACAGGGAGATCGGTTTCTAATGTAGCAAACACAATACATGTATTCTGAGACCTAGCTCCCTTTCTTCCTCTCTTATCCCTCGTTCAGCCCTCACTCTCCATTCATCTTCCTCTTTTCTCCTTCCTCTATCCCTCTATTTCTGCTAGATCTCCCTTCTTTTCTCTGGGTCAAATGATCATAATTCATTTTAGAAAGAACTTCTGGGCTGAAATATCCATGTTGAAGTTAACTTGAGGATTCTAACTTGAAAAACAGCAACAGGCCATTGAGTGTTTACCTTGGCAGCGATGGCGGCGGCGGTGATGTGTGAGTTGTGTCCATGGGAGTGGTGGTGGTGGTGGGCATGGTGGTCCTCGGTGGACACCAAGCATCTGTCCTTCATCTTCTCATCATCCTCATCATCATCATCATCCTCACACTGCACACCCTTATAATAATAATACACTTTATTAAGGAAACACAATTGATAGAGAAAACCACAACTCACGCTGCTGTATTTCATATGGATAAAATAACCACTGTAAAAGCAGCTATAGCTATTAAGATAAAAAAAAATAAGTACTGCTACAAACTGAAAATTATGTGATTATGGTGCAGGAATTAAGCACTGTGAAGTAGCTATATTACATGTAGGGACCCCCTCTCATTCTCATGAAGGGACCTCCTCTCATTCTCGTGTAGGGACCTCCTCTCATTCTCATGAAGGGACCTCCTCTCATTCTCGTGTAGGGACCTCCTCTCATTCTCGTGTAGGGACCTCCTCTCATTCTCGTGTAGGGACCTCCTCTCATTCTTGTGTAGGGACCTCCTCTCATTCTAGTGTAGGGACCTCCTCTCATTCTCGTGTAGGGACCTCCTCTCATTCTAGTGTAGGGACCTCCTCTCATTCTCGTGTAGGGACCCCCTCTCATTCTCGTGTAGGGACCTCCTCTCATTCTCGCGTAGGGACCCCCTCTCATTCTCGTGTAGGGACCCCCTCTCATTCTCGTGCAGGGACCCCCTCTCATTAGCGCGCAGGGACCTCCTCTCATTCTCGCGTAGGGACCCCCTCTCATTAGCGCGCAGGGACCTCCTCTCATTAGCGCGCAGGGACCTCCTCTCATTAGGGCGCAGGGACCTCCTCTCATTAGGGCGCAGGGACCTCCTCTCATTAGGGCGCAGGGACCTCCTCTCATTAGGGCGTAGGGACCTCCTCTCATTAGGGCGCAGGGACCTCCTCTCATTAGGGCGCAGGGACCTCCTCTCATTAGGGCGCAGGGACCTCCTCTCATTAGCGCGCAGGGACCTCCTCTCATTTGGGCGCAGGGACCTCCTCTCATTAGGGCGCAGGGACCTCCTCTCATTAGGGCGCAGGGAGCTCCTCTCATTAGCGCGCAGGGACCTCCTCTCATTAGGGCGCAGGGACCTCCTCTCATTAGCGCGCAGGGACCTCCTCTCATTAGCGCGCAGGGACCTCCTCTCATTAGGGCGCAGGGACCTCCTCTCATTAGGGCGCAGGGACCTCCTCTCTTTAGCACGCAGGGACCTCCTCTCATTAGCGAGCAGGGACCTCCTCTCATTAGGGGGACCAGTACGAAAAAATGAATGTATGCATTCACTACTGTAAGTCGCTCTGGATAAGAGCGTCTGCTAAATGACTAAAATGTAAATGTAATTAGCGCGCAGGGACCTCCTCTCATTATCGCGCAGGGACCTCCTAGCATTATCGCGCAGGGACCTCCCAACATGATCGCGCAGGGACCTCCCAACATGATCGCGCAGGGACCTCCCAACATGATCGCGCAGGGACCTCCCAACATGATCGCGCAGGGACCTCCCAACATGTTCGCGCAGGGACCTCCCAACATGATCGCGCAGGGACCTCCCAACATGATCGCGCAGGGACCTCCCAACATGATCGCGCAGGGACCTCCCAACATGATTGCGCAGGGACCTCCCAACATTATCACATAAGGAACTCCCAACATTATCACCTAAGGATCTCCCAACATTATCACATAGGGACCTCCTCTCATTATCATGAAGGGGCCTCCTCTCATTATCACGAAGGTGCCTACTCTCATTATCACGAAGGCGCCTAATCTCAATTTCATGAAGGGGCCTACTCTCATTATCACGAAGGTGCCTACTCTCATTATCACGAAGGTGCCTACTCTCATTATCACGAAGTTGCCTACTCTCATTATCACGAAGGTGCCTACTCTCATTATCACGAAGGTGCCTACTCTCATTATCACGAAGGTGCCTACTCTCATTATCACGAAGGAGCCTACTCTCATTATCACGAAGGGGCCTACTCTCATTATCATGTAGGGTCCTCTCATTATCATGTAGGAACATCTCATTATCATGTAGGAACATCTCATTATCATGTAGGAACATCTCATTGTCATGTCGGAACATCTCATTATCATGTAGGAACATCTCATTATCATGTAGGAACATCTCATTATCATGTAGGAACATCTCATTTTCATGTCGGAACATCTCATTGTCATGTCGGAACATCTCATTATCATGTAGGAACATCTCAATGTCCTGTATGAACATCTCATTATCATGTATGAACATATCATTATCCTGTAGGGTCCCCTCATTATCATGCGTTGTGGGATGTGTATATCACCCTCTTTTTCTTCCAAAAAGAAATGCAAACGCATAGGAGGAGAGCCAAAGAGTGTCACCTTGTCCTCTGTCTGAGTGCAGGCAATGCTGTTGAGGGTGAGGGGTGGGGAGAGGGGTGGTGGGGGTGAGGGCAGGTCCTCCAGAGCCTCGTGGACATCCTTCACCTTCACAACCGCATCCCGCAGCAGGTCAATGGCGTGGGGCAGAGCTGGAAGGATGAACTGGAAACACTCCTGTAGGAAGAGAGTTAGGGGTCAGAGGTCAAGGAGAGTACACACACACACACACACACACACACACACACACACACACACACACGATTTTACCTGTGAGCCCTTCTTGCTGCCAGGTAGGTTGATGATGAGGGTTTTGCCTCTGATTCCACAGACAGGCCTGGAAAGCATGCCCAGAGGTGTGACCTGAAGGGAGCCCATCAGCATAGCTAGGGCCATCCCTGGAGCCTCGCGCTCTATCACCTCTCTGGTGGCCTGCCACATGGGGAAGTAGGAAGGGACAGAGTGAAAGGGAACACTGGTTACTGTACTGAACAAATATTACATTCACCTTCAGCAGGGTCAGGGATGGGCAAGAAGGTCTAAGGGCAGGGCTGAGATTACAGCCTAACTGGCAAACAAGGTCTAAGGGCAGGGCTGAGATTACAGCCTAACTGGCAACAAGGTCTAAGGCCTGGGCTGAGATTACAGCCTAACTGGCAACAAGGTCTAAAGCCAGGGCAGAGATTACAGCCTAACTGCGTGGAAAAAGTTACGGCTTAACCTACTGTAGTAACCGACTGCAAAGCTCCATCCACTAGTAATACCCTAGTGACTAGGGCCTAGTGAAAGTACTGCAGTAATTACTACTACCATGAGTAGAACCATAGTCACTGCGCTACCAGTCAGTCAGGGTGCTGCTGGCATGATTAGAACAGTGATTCCTTTTAATCCCTGATGTTTCTTTATCTCAAAGCCCTTTGCCTCGGTTGTGTGTGTGAGAGACCCCCGGTTAACCCGTGGATCCCCTGGGGAGAAATTCCCCCTAGCAGCCCGTTTTTTCGATCCACACACCATGGGGGAGACAGTTTAAGTGATTTTCAATGTTTACTAAAAGATACATGATAAAATGAATACTTGTTTCAACCTGAGACTCATTGATCTTGGTTCATTTTCTGTGAAGAATATAAAAGTGAGGGAAAAAAGTATTTGATCCCCTGCTGATTTTGTACGTTTGCCCACTTACAAAGAAATTATTAGTCTATAATTTTAATGGTAGGTTTATTTGAACAGTGAGAGACAGAATAACAAAAAAAAAACCAGAAAACCGCATGTCAAAAATGTTATAAATTGATTTGCATTTTATTGGGGGAAATAAGTATTTAACCCCTCTGCAAAACATGATTTAGTACTTGGTGGCAAAACCCTTGTTGGCAATCACAGAGGTCAGACGTTTCTTGTAGTTGGCCACCAGGTTTGCACACATCTCAGGAGGGATTTTGTCCCACTCCTCTTTGCAGATCTTCTCCAAGTCATTAAGGTTTCGAGGCTGACGTTTGGCAACCCAAACCTTCAGCTCCCTCCACAGATTTTCTATGGGATTAAGGTATGGAGACTGGCTAGGCCACTCCAGGACCTTAATGTGCTTCTTCTTGAGCCACTCCTTTGTTGCCTTGGCCGTGTGTTTTTGGTCATTGTCATGCTGGAATACCCATCCACGACCCATTTTCAATGCCCTGGCTGAGGGAAGGATGTTCTCACCCAAGATTAGACGGTACATGGCCCCGTCCATCGTCCCTTTGATGTGGTGAAGTTGTCCTGTCCCCTTAGCAGAAAAACACCCCCAAAGCATAATGTTTCCACCTCCATGTTTGACGGTGGAGATGGTGTTCTTGTGGTCATAGGCAGCATTCCTCCTCCTCCAAACACGGCGAGTTGAGTTGATGCCAAAGAGCTCCATTTTGGTCTCATCTGACCACAACACTTTCACCCAGTTGTCCTCTGAATCATTCAGATGTTCATTGGCAAACTTCAGACAGGAATGTATATGTATTCTTGAGCAGGGGGACCTTGCGGGCACTGCAGGATTTCAGTCCTTCACGGCGTAGTGTGTTACCAATTGTTTTCTTGGTGACTATGGTCCCAGCTGCCTTGAGATCATTGACAAGATCCTCCAGTGTAGTTCTGGGCTGATTCCTCACCATTCTCATGATCATTGCAACCCCACGAGGTGAGATCTTGCATGGAGCCCCAGGCCAAGGGATATTGACAGTTCTTTTGTGTTTCTTCCATTTGCGAATAATCGCACCAAATGTTGTCACCTTCTCACCAAGCTGATTGGCGATGGTCTTGTAGCCAATTCCAGCCTTGTGTAGGTCTACAATCTTGTCCCTGACATCCTTGGAGAGCTCTTTGGTCTTGGCCATGGTGGAGAGTTTGGAATCTGATTGATTGATTGCTTCTGTGGACAGGTGTCCTTTTTACAGGTAACAAGCTGTGGTTAGGAGCACTCCCTTTAAGAGTGTGCTCCTAATCTCAGCTCGTTACCTGTATAAAAGACACCTGGGAGCCAGAAATCTTTCTCATTGAGAGGGGGTCAAATACTTATTTCCCTCATTAAAATGCAAATCAATTTATAACATTTTTGACATGCGTTTTTCTGGATATTTTTGTTGTTATTCTGTCTCTCGCTGTTCAAATAAACCTACCATTAAAATTATAGGCTGATCCTTTCTTTATCAGTGGGCAAACGTACAAAATCGGCAGGGGATCAAATACTTTTTTCCCCCACTGTATAAAGTAACACATTTTCATTGAGTGCACACTGTGCACCCCCTGCACATTTATATTATGTGGTGTTTGGGTCCACAGGACCCGAGGGTAATAAAAGCGTGGAAAAGTGTGTGTGTAGGTGAAAACAAGTAAAAATGAAACAAAAAGGTTTGCTGTGTGCCTTCACTCTGTCTTCCTCCTCCCTGGGCCTGCTGGTTCAACATAGCACCAAGAACCTGTTTGTCTCCCTGCCTGTCTGCCTGTCTCCCTCTTTTCTTGCACTCTTTAGCCTTTGTAGAATGTAAAACTACACAACGTCTTGCGGGAACCTGCACAATGTTAATACAATACATTATTTCGACATATTGTAAAAAAAATCTGTATTTTCCCACACTCTACCCCAGCCAGGTGCAAATTAAAAAGGGAGGGACACAACAAATAAATAGCTTTGCATGTGTGGCTCCTTACCACAATAAATCAGTATGACAAAAAGAATCTGGCAAAAAGAATCTTTGCTCAGAGGGCCTTAGACATCATATTGCAGAGAGAGAAGCTAGTGTGGAAGTACCATCTTCCACTTTGGAAGTTTCCAAATATGAGGATCATGTCTATGTCAATTCGGAGTCTGACAGTGAGTTGGAAGAAGAGGATGAGATTGACCCTCAGCCAGCCCCAGGACCAGCCTGTCAGCAACTGGCTCATCAGCAGCATGCAGGAGGAGAAATATGGATGTCAAAAAATTGTGAAATTGAATGGTCTTCTAGCCCAAGGAATGAGCCACTCCCCGCATGGCTGCCAATGTGATAAGGATGCAATCAGGGCCGACGCGGATGGCAGTTACTCATGTGCAGGACATAAAGTCTTCTTTTGAACTGTTCATCCCAGACACCATCCTGAAAATCATTCTGAACTGCACTCATTTGGAGGGAAGGTGTTTTTGGAGAGAGATGGAAGGAGATGGACAAAACTCATTTACATGCATACTTAGATTTTTTAATCCTTGCTGGTGTTTTCAGATCCAACGGGGAATCCACAGAATCCCTGTGGCATGCAGAAAGTGGCAGAGAACTTTTCTGTGCACAATGTCTCTGGAAAACTTCCACATTATTTCCAGGATTATCCGCTTCGATAACCGAGACACCAGACTAGCTCGGCGGCAGAGAGACAAGCTAGCTGCAATCAGGTCAGTATGGGACAAATGGGTGGACTGCCTTCCCCTGTTTTACAATCCTGGGCCCAGCGTTACTGTTGATGAGCAGCTTATGGCATTTAGGGGCCGCTGCCCCTTCAGGCAGTACATACCGTCTTAACACGCAAAATATGGAAACTAGATCTGGGCTGCCTGTGTGGTGCTTCATCAAATGCGTGGAACTTGCAAGTGAATAAGGGGAAGCCAGAAGGAGGAGCCCCTGAGAAGAACCAAGGGATGCAGGTTGTCCTGGAAGTAACACAGGAACTCCGTGGCCACAACATCACAAGCGATAACTGTTATTACTTTGCACAAGCTGGGACAGGAGCTCCTACTAGAGGAAGCTGACGATGGTAGGAACAGTACGAAAAAACAAGCCAGAGCTCCCACTTCAGCTGTTGAATACACGGAACAGGCCTATCAATTCCTCTAAGTTTGCTTTCATGGCTGACACATCCCTAGTGTCCTACGTGCCAAAGAAAGGCAAAAATGTGGTCATGAGTACTCGGCATAGGGATGGGAGAATCTGTGGCCAGGAACATCAAAAAACAAAAATCTAAATGGATTACAATGCCACAAAAGGAAGAGTGGACAATTTAAACAAGCTGGTAAATGGCTACAGCTGCAAAAGAAGAACCCTACGCTGGCCACCTGTGATATTCTTCAACATCTTGGACATCTCTGCATACAACGCGTTTGTCATCTGGATGGCGTTGAACCCAGATTGGAACAGAGGAGACGGGTCTTTCTCAAGGAGCTGGACAAGGCATTGGTAAGACCTCAAATCCAGAGGAGGAAATATATCCCAAGGACCCCAGCTTCTGCAGCCATTGTGAGGAGGATTCAGGAGGATGCTGGTGCCCCATCCGCCCGGCCCACAGAACCAACAACTCCTATACCGGAAGTAAGTGTGAGTGATGTTGTTGCATGTCTGTGTGTCTGACTCTCCTACTTGGCCTGCTGTAACTATACAGTGACTTGCGAAAGTATTCACTCCCCTTGGCATTTTACCTATTTTGTTGCCTTACAACCTGGATTTAAAATAGATTTTGGGGGGGTTTGTATCATTTGATTTACACAACATGCCTACCACTTTGAAGATGCAAAACATTTTGTATTGTGAAACAAACAAGAAATACGACTAAAGAAAACTTGAGCGTGCATAACTATTCACCCCCCCCCCCCCCCCCCCCCCACGGTCAAAACTTTGTAGAGCCACATTTTGCAGCAATTACAGCTGCAAGTCTCTTGGGTTATGTCTCTATAATCTTGGCACATATAGCCACTGGAATTTTTGCCCATTCTTCAAGGCAAAACTGCTCCTGCAAGTTTGCTGTACACCAGGGGAACCCAACCATCTTTAAGTCATACCACAGATTCTCAAATGGATTGAGGTCTGGGCTTTGACTAAGCCATTCCAAGACATTTAAATGTTTCCCCTTAAACCACTTGAGTGTGGCTTTAGCAGTATGCTTAGGGGCATTGTCCTGCTGGAAGGTGAACCTCTGTCCCAGTCTCAAATCTCTGGAAGACTGAAACAGGTTTCCCTCAAGAATTTCCCTGTATTTAGAGCCATCCATCATTCCTTCAATTCTGACCAGTTTCCCAGTCCCTGCTGATGAAAAACATCCGCAAAGGATGATGCTGCCACCACAATGCTTCACTATGGGGATGGTGTTCTCGGGGTGATGAGAGGTGTTGGGTTTGCGCCAGACATAGCGTTTATCTTGATGGCCAAAAAGCTACATTTTAGTCTCATCTGACCAGAGTACATTCTTCCATATGTTTGGGGAGTCTCCCACATGCCTTTTGGCGAACACCAAACATGTTTGCTTATTTTTATCTGGCCACTCTTCCGTAAAGCCCAGCTCTGCGGAGTGTATGGCTTAAAGTGGTCCTATGGACAGATACTCCAATCTCCGCTGTGGAGCTTTGCAGCTCCTTCAGGGTTATCTTTGGTCTCTTTGTTGCCTCTCTGATTAATGCCCTCCTTGCCTGGTCCGTGAGTTTTGGTGGGCGGTCCTCTCTTGGCAGGTTTGTTGTGGTGCCATATTCTTTAAAAAAAATATATAATTGATTTAATGGTGCTCTGTGGGATGTTCAAAGTTTCTGATATTTTTTTTATCACCAAACCTTGATCGGTACTTCTCCACAACTTTGTCCTTGACCTGGTCTTCATGGTGCCGCTTCCTTGGTGGTGCCCCTTGCTTAGTGGTCTTGCAGAACAGGTGCATATACACTGAGATCATGTGACAGATCATGTGACACTTAGACTGCACACAGGTGGACTTTATTTAACTAATTATGTAACTTCTGAAGGTAATTGGTTGCACCAGATCTTTTTTAAGGGCTTCATAGCAACGCACCACTGCACGCACCACTTCTCCGGTTAAATTTTTTTGGATATTTTTTTTCATTTCATTTCACTTCACCAATTTGGACTATTTTGTATATGTCCATTACATGAAGTCCAAATAAAAATCCATTTAAATTACAGGTTGAAATGCAACAAAATAGGAAAAACACCAAGGGGAATGAATACTTTTGCAAGGCACTGTATATGTGAGTGTATATGTGAGATGTATGTGAGATGTTAGTAAAATTCCTGAACTAAATGTTTCCATCATTCTAGATTGCAGCCGGTAGCAACAAGAAGAAGTGCTGGGATGTGTGTGGATTCAAGAAGGACAGGAAGACACAGTGCACATGCATCAAGCACAATAAATACATTTGCACAACACACAGTAAAACTCTGTCCCTCGTGGTGTGTAGACTAGCCTTAATTTGTGTTCAATGGGGCTCATTTATCATTTCCATAAAATACTGTATGTAGAATTTGTCCTTCCAATTTGTTCAGTTCAAAGCAATAAACATCAATGGTGATGAAAACCTTGTTTCATTTATATTTGTTCAAGATAAACATGATTTATTCCACCCATATCTTGATTATCATTTATTTTTGTTTTTCAAAAATCACATTTTTCCCCCAAAAAAACAAATAGCGCTTTTATTGATAAATGTGATCTAGCAGAGGTAAATGGAAAATATTAACCATGTATGCTGTCTATAATGCATGTAATTGATATCAACATGTAAGTATTACGTAATAAGTATTTTTGTGTAAATTGTTATGGCTGTATTGTTTTAAAACCCCAATTGTGTTGTGGGTCCATCAGATCCGCGAACATTGGGTGAATAACAAAAACATGAACATCACGAGGTTTAAGAGAAGTGATGTTGTGTGCCCTTGAGATGAATGACACTTCAAACATGCACATTATTATTATTATTATAAAAGAAGAGAAAGATAAGGACATATCAAAGAGAGGGGGAAGAGGGAGAGAGAGGGAAGAAAGAGAGAGAGAAAAGAGGGAGAGAGAGAAGAGGAAGAGAGAGAAGAGGAAGAGAGAGAGAGAAGAGGATGAGAGAGAGTGAGGGGGAGGGAAAAAGAGAGAGTTAACGTCCACAGCCAGCAGTAATCTCCAGGGAGTCACAAGCGCTTTCTCCCTATCACATGCACGCACTCACACACAAGCAAATGAACATGCACTCATACACATTCACAGAGTCAAGCATAAAATAAAACACTCTCTCAACCCTAAAATATGACACACTCATACACACATTGACAACATATGCAAAATACATCATATGGAAAATAACATAGTGGAACAAAAACATTTATTTATCCGTACTGTGAAAAACCTGACTAAACACAAGACAATCTACGGTTTGACAAACACAACTCACACATGAATATGCACATTGACCATGCAGGTGCCAACCAACACACACACGTTCATGCATAGCTAACAGCTTACACTACATCTAGGGGTCAACACTCATCCACACTCACATGGACACAAACACAAACTTTGGGGTCCCCATGTACCTCGGGAGTGACATCACGGGGGGCGAACCCTGTTCCTCCGGTGGTCAGAATCAGGTTCAGCTCCTTCTCATCACACCAGTCCACCAATGTCTCCTGAGGACAGAGTGCAGAGAGACACACCATTGGCTGGCAGCAGTGTCAACCACAGAGGTGACCACTCCATTGGCTGGGAGCAGTGTCAATCATACAGACAACAACAGAGGCTGGTTCAGAATAGAATACTAAAGCGCTGGGTGAATCTCAATTGTCTTTCCTTGATTCCTAGCATCTTCCCTTGTCGCCTCGTTCTCAAATTGCATTGGAGGAGAAGATCAGAGGGGACAAACCTTGGATCTTGTCCTCTAATGTGTCTGGAAAAGGAGGCAAGGAGAGAGGACGCAAGAAATCAAAGAAAGACCATTAAAATTCACCCACTGTTCACCCAACTGTTTCCAAGACAGAAGGGCTTACAATAACAACTCTTTAATGTAGGCCTAGTGAGAGAATGCATGAGAGAATCCAAAATGGTGTCACCTTTGAACTATAGCCTGCGGTGGGCTCTAGGGGGCAGCATGCAGTTAGAGTAGAGACAGAGACAGAGAGAGAGAGAGAGAGAGAGAGAGAGAGAGAGAGAGAGAGAGAGAGAGAGAGAGAGAGGAGGGATGGAGAGAGACAACATGGAGGGACTAAGAGGGAGAGAGGAAGACAGAGAGAGATCGAGAGAGAGAGAGAGAGAGGAGGGAGGGAGTAAGAGGGAGCGAGGAAGGGAGAGAGAGAGAGCAATAGAGGAGGGAGAGAGATATTTACCTTAATCTCATCAATCTCATCTGGGACTATTTTGTAGGAAGATATGACGCCTCCGAGCCTGTGGATGAGAAACACAAAACAACAACAAGATCATAGTTAGTTCAAATTCAGTCTCAACAAACTCACTGGAGACGGAAAGAGAGGGGGAGAGAACAGGCAAACAAAACGGGGATTGGAGAAATATGGAGCAAAGAAAGTAAGTAGGAGTGGGAGTAAAAGGAGAAGTGTTAAAACTGAGAGAAAGAAAAAAAGGGTTATCCTGAACTGTACTCTAAGTTAGGAGCCATCTGTATGTGCAGGTCAAAGAAAATGGACTCTCTAAAATAGACATTAAAGACAAAAGCATAAGTAGTCAGTATTAGCTATTTTTAGAGAGTGATTGTGATTCACTGAGAAAATGCCATGAGACTGTTAGTTCAAGTCAAATCATGTCCACTGGCGCCTACCAGTGGAGGATGTATTTACCACACCAGGGCAAGAACTACATGGTAAAGCCCACCCAGTATGGAGTCTTCTCAGTACTATAGTCAGACAAAAATATGATTTTTTCCTCAGCTCTTTCAATCAGAAAATTGTGAAAACCACAACACACGGAAATATTGAACGCAATGAACATACAACCATCAAAACCTAAACCTAGAGGGAATTCAGTCTACTGTCAAAAGGAAATCCATCAAAAGTGGGTCACAGCTAAATTGAGACATTCGAAAATGAGAATTTGTTCAACAAAACTAATCAGGATTTCCTTAATCCAGTAGTCAGAGAAACCACTTGTGTTGTGTGTGTGTGGATTGTGTGTTGGGGTGAGTTACTCAGCGACTCAGGAGCTTCTAGGGAAAGTACACACACACACACACACACACACACACACACACACACACACACACACACACACACACACACACACACACACACACACACACACACACACACACACACACACACACTTGGAATGACCCTTTCAGCAGTAGTAAAGTGGTGTTAAAAGAGAAGGTGGTATCATCTCATCCGTTTGTCTATAACAGCACTGATCATTGTCGAAATGCCCTCCTGATCTGATTGGTGGAATGTTACTCCCAAAACTCCAGATTATTCTGGGCTAAGGAGATAGAGAAGGAGGAGGCCATTCGGAATAGCTGGAGAGAAGTAATGACAGAAGATGGGAAGAGGGGGAGAAAGAGGGAGGGACAGAGAGAGATTGGTGTGTTTTATATTTACATAAGGTTGAGTGGTGTGTGTGTGTGTGTGTGTGTGTGTGTGTGTGTGTGTTAACCCCTGTCCTTGTCTACAGCTGCTGAGTCCCAGCTGTGCAGATCTGCTCTGTTCTGGGACAGCTACATTAATAAATTCAATCTGCTACGCACTCTCTCTCCTCTTCCTCCACTCCATCCTCTCTCTTTGCCTCCCTCTCTCTTTGCCTCCCTCTCTCTTTGCCTCCCTCTCTCTTTGCCTCCCTCTCTCCGCCCTCACTCTCTCTCTCAGCCCTCACTCTCTCTCTCCGCCCTCACTCTCCGCCCTCACTCTCTGTCTCTGCCTCTTCTCTTTCCTCCTCTTCTCTATATCATTCCCTCTCTCCGCCCTCACTCTCTCTCTCCGCCCTCACTCTCTCTCTCCGCCCTCACTCTCTCCGCCCTCACTCTCTCTCTCTGCCCTCACTCTCTCTCTCTGCCCTCACTCTCTCTCTCTGCCCTCACTCTCTGTCTCTGCCCTCTCTCTCTGCCCTCACTCTCTCTCTCCGCCCTCACTCTCTCTCTCCGCCCTCACTCTCTCTCTGCCCTCACTCTCTCTCTCTGCCCTCACTCTCTGCCCTCACTCTCTCTCTCCGCCCTCACTCTCTCTCTCTGCCCTCACTCTCTCTCTGCCCTCACTCTCTCTCTCTCTCTGCCCTCTCTCTCTGCCCTCACTCTCTCTCCCTGCCCTCTCTCTCTGCCCTCACTCTCTCTCTCTGCCCTCTCTCTCTCTCTCTCTCTCTGCCCTCACTCTCTCTCTCTGCCCTCTCTCTCTGCCCTCACTCTCTCTCTCTGCCCTCACTCTCTCTCTCTACCCTCTCTCTCTCTCTCAGGGTGTTGTATCAAGAGCCCATCCTCTCTCCCTCCCTCCCATCCTATTTCCGTCTGTCCCTGCCAACAGTCATTAGAGACTCAGAGCATCCTGTCCCTTGATCACAGCACCGCCACACACGGTCACACACTGTCACTCAGTCACTGTCACTCACTCACACTACACTGACACTCTAACACACACATAGACACACTACATATGCACTCTTTTTTTGGTGCAATTTATTTGAACTTTTTGACTCTGCATTGTTGGGAAAGGGCCCGTAAGTAAGCATTTCATGGTAAAGTATATTGTAATTTAACTTCATTTACATTTTTTCACCCTTGCTGGGCCACACTGTGTGTGTGTGTGTGTAGTGTTTGCCTCTCACTCTCTCTCTCTATATGTGTGTGTGTGAGTATGTCTATCTCTGTGTGTGTGTCTCTATCTCTGTGTGCGCTTGTGCGCTTGTGTGTGTGTGTGTGTGTGTGTATCCAAGTGTATGTGTGTCTTTAGCTGGTGCACTAGAGTACAGCCCCACACTGTGTATGTGTGTAGTAGTCAGGTGTTGGTACAGTGGTTGGATCCTAGAGTACAGCCCCAGACTGTGTATGTGTGTAGTAGTCAGGTGTTGGTACAGTGGTTGGATCCTAGAGTACAGCCCCAGACTGTGTTTGTGTGTAGTAGTCAGGTGTTGGTACAGTGGTTGGATCCTAGAGTACAGCCCCAGACTGTGTATGTGTATGTGTGTAGTAGTCAGGTGTTGGTACAGTGGTGG
Organism: Salmo trutta; assembly: GCF_901001165.1. Taxonomy (NCBI): domain Eukaryota; kingdom Metazoa; phylum Chordata; class Actinopteri; order Salmoniformes; family Salmonidae; genus Salmo; species Salmo trutta. The sequence goes on along the minus strand of NC_042981.1, from coordinate 13,183,388 downwards.
GATCCTAGAGTACAGCCCCAGACTGTGTATGTGTTTGTGTGTAGTAGTCAGGTGTTGGTACAGTGGTTGAATCCTAGAGTACAGCCCCAGACTGTGTATGTGTTTGTGTGTAGTAGTCAGGTGTTGGTACAGTGGTTGGATCCTAGCGTACAGTCCCAGACTGTGTATGTGTTTGTGTGTAGTAGTCAGGTGTTGGTACAGTGGTTGGATCCTAGAGTACAGCCCCAGACTGTGTATGTGTGTAGTAGTCAGGTGTTGGTACAGTGGTTGGATCCTAGAGTACAGCCCCAGACTGTGTATGTGTGTAGAAGTCAGGTGTTGGTACAGTGGTTGGATCCTAGAGTACAGCCCCAGACTGTGTATGTGTATGTGTGTAGTAGTCAGGTGTTGGTACAGTGGTTGGATCCTAGAGTACAGCCCCAGACTGTGTTTGTGTATGTGTGTAGTAGTCAGGTGTTGGTACAGTGGTTGAATCCTAGAGTACAGCCCCAGACTGTGTATGTGTGTAGTAGTCAGGTGTTGGTACAGTGGTTGGATCCTAGAGTACAGCCCCAGACTGTGTATGTGTATGTGTGTAGTAGTCAGGTGTTGGTAAAGTGGTGGGATCCTAGAGTACAGCCCCAGACTGTGTATGTGTTTGTGTGTAGTAGTCAGGTGTTGGTACAGTGGTGGGATCCTAGAGTACAGCCCCAGACTGTGTATGTGTGTAGTAGTCAGGTGTTGGTACAGTGGTTGGATCCTTGAGAACAGCCCCAGACTGTGTATGTGTATGTGTGTAGTAGTCAGGTGTTGGTACAGTGGTGGGATCCTAGAGTACAGCCCCAGACTGTGTATGTGTATGTGTGTAGTAGTCAGGCGTTGGTACAGTGGTTGAATCCTAGCGTACAGCCCCAGACTGTGTATGTGTGTAGTAGTCAGGTGTTGGTACAGTGGTTGGATCCTAGAGTACAGCCCCAGACTGTGTATGTGTATGTGTGTAGTAGTCAGGTGTTGGTACAGTGGTGGGATCCTAGAGTACAGCCCCAGACTGTGTATGTGTTTGTGTGTAGTAGTCAGGTGTTGGTACAGTGGTTGAATCCTAGAGTACAGCCCCAGACTGTGTATGTGTTTGTGTGTAGTAGTCAGGTGTTGGTACAGTGGTTGGATCCTAGCGTACAGCCCCAGACTGTGTATGTGTTTGTGTGTAGTAGTCAGGTGTTGGTACAGTGGTTGGATCCTAGAGTACAGCCCCAGACTGTGTATGTGTGTAGTAGTCAGGTGTTGGTACAGTGGTTGGATCCTAGAGTACAGCCCCAGACTGTGTATGTGTGTAGAAGTCAGGTGTTGGTACAGTGGTTGGATCCTAGAGTACAGCCCCAGAATGTGTATGTGTGTAGTAGTCAGATGTTGGTACAGTGGTGGGATCCTAGAGTACAGCCCCAGACTGTGTATGTGTTTGTGTGTAGTAGTCAGGTGTTGGTACAGTGGTTGAATCCTAGCGTACAGCCCCAGATTGTGTATGTGTGTAGTAGTCAGGTGTTGGTACAGTGGTTGGATCCTAGAGTACAGCCCCAGACTGTGTATGTGTGTAGTAGTCAGGTGTTGGTACAGTGGTTGGATCCTAGAGTACAGCCCCAGACTGTGTATGTGTATGTGTGTAGTAGTCAGGTGTTGGTACAGTGGTTGGATCCTAGTGTACAGCCCTAGACTGTGTATGTGTTTGTGTGTAGTAGTCAGGTGTTGGTACAGTGGTTGAATCCTAGCATACAGCCCCAGACTGTGTATGTGTTTGTGTGTAGTAGTCAGGTGTTGGTACAGTGGTTGGATCCTAGAGTACAGCCCCAGACTGTGTATGTGTGTAGTAGTCAGGTGTTGGTACAGTGGTTGGATCCTAGAGTACAGCCCCAGACTGTGTATGTGTGTAGTAGTCAGGTGTTGGTACAGTGGTTGGATACTAGAGTACAGCCCCAGACTGTGTATGTGTTTGTGTGTAGTAGTCAGGTGTTCGTACAGTGGTTGGATCCTAGAGTACAGCCCCAGACTGTGTATGTGTTTGTGTGTAGTAGTCAGGTGTTGGTACAGTGGTTGGATCCTAGCGTACAGCCCCAGACTGTGTATGTGTGTAGTAGTCAGGTGTTGGTACAGTGGTTGGATCCTAGCATACAGCCCCAGACTGTGTTTGTGTATGTGTGTAGTAGTCAGGTGTTGGTACAGTGGTTGGATCCTAGAGTACAGCCCCAGACTGTGTATGTGTGTAGTAGTCTGGTGTTGGTACAGTGGTTGAATCCTAGAGTACAGCGCCAGACTGTGTTTGTGTATGTGTGCAGTAGTCAGGTGTTGGTACAGTGGTTGGATCCTAGAGTACAGCCCCAGACTGTGTATGTGTTTGTGTGTGTAGTAGTCAGGTGTTGGTACAGTGGTTGGATCCTAGCATACAGCCCCAGACTGTGTATGTGTGTAGTAGTCAGGTGTTGGTACAGTGGTAAGATCCTAGCGTACAGCCCCAGACTGTGTATGTGTGCAGTAGTCAGGTGTTGGTACAGTGGTTGGATCCTAGAGTACAGCCCCAGACTGCGTATGTGTGTAGTAGTCAGGTGTTGGTACAGTGGTTGGATCCAAGAGTACAGCCCCAGACTGTGTATGTGTGTAGCAGTCAGGTGTTGGTACAGTGGTTGGATCCTAGCGTACAGCCCCAGACTGTGTATGTGTTTGTGTGTAGTAGTCAGGTGTTGGTACAGTGGTTGGATCCTAGCGTACAGCCCCAGACTGTGTATGTGTGTAGTAGTCAGGTGTTGGTACAGTGGTTAGATCCTAGCGTACAGCCCCAGACTGTGTTTGTGTATGTGTGTAGTAGTCAGGTGTTGGTACAGTGGTTGGATCCTAGCGTACAGCCCCAGACTGTGTATGTGTGTAGTAGTCAGGTGTTGGTAAAGTGGTTGGATCCTAGAGTACAGCCCCACACTGCGTATGTGTTTGTGTGTAGTAGTCAGGTGTTGGTACAGTGGTTGAATCATAGCGTACAGCCCCAGACTGTGTATGTGTGTAGTAGTCAGGTGTTGGTAAAGTGGTTGGATCCTAGAGTACAGCCCCAGACTGTGTATGTGTTTGTGTGTAGTAGTCAGGTGTTGGTACAGTGGTTGGATCCTAGCGTACAGCCCCAGACTGTGTATGTGTGTAGTAGTCAGGTGTTGGTACAGTGGTTGGATCTTAGCATACAGCCCCACACTGTGTTTGTGTGTAGTAGTCAGCTGTTGGTACAGTGGTTGGATCCTAGAGTACAGCCCCAGACTGTGTATGTGTGTAGTAGTCAGGTGTTGGTACAGTGGTTGGATCCTAGAGTACAGCCCCAGACTGCGTATGTGTTTGTGTGTGTAGTAGTCAGGTGTTGGTACAGGGGTTGAATCCTAGAGTACAGCCCCAGACTGTGTATGTGTTTGTGTGTAGTAGTCAGGTGTTGGTACAGTGGTTGGATCCTAGCGTACAGCCCCAGACTGTGTATGTGTGCAGTAGTCATGTGTTGGTACAGTGGTAAGATCCTAGAGTACAGCCCCAGACTGTGTATGTGTTTGTGTGTAGTAGTCAGGTGTTGGTACAGTGGTTGGATCCTAGCGTACAGCCCCAGACTATGTATGTGTGTAGTAGTCAGGTGTTGGTACAGTGGTAAGATCCTAGCGTACAGCCCCAGACTGTGTATGTGTGCAGTAGTCAGGTGTTGGTACAGTGGTTGGATCCTAGAGTACAGCCCCAGACTGCGTATGTGTTTGTGTGTAGTAGTCAGGTGTTGGTACAGTGGTTGGATCCTAGCGTACAGCCCCAGATTGTGTATGTGTGTAGTAGTCAGTTGTTGGTACAGTGGTTGGATCCTAGCATACAGCCCCAGATGGTGTATGTGTGTAGTAGTCAGGTGTTGGTACAGTGGTTGGATCCTAGAGTACAGCCCCAGATTGTGTATGTGTGTAGTAGTCAGGTGTTGGTACAGTGGTTGGATCCTAGCGTACAGCCCCAGACTGTGTATGTGTATGTGTGGAGAAGTCAGGTGTTGGTACAGTGTTTGGATCCTAGAGTACAGCCCCAGACTGTGTATGTGTGTAGTAGTCAGGTGATGGTACAGTGGTTGGACCCTAGAGAACAGCCCCAGACTGTGTATGTGTGTAGTAGTCAGGTGTTGGTACAGTGGTTGGATCCTAAAATACAGCCCAGACTGTGTATGTGTGTAGTAGTCAGGTGTTGGTACAGTGGTTGGATCCTAGCGTACAGCCCCAGACTGTGTATGTGTTTGTGTGTAGTAGTCAGGTGTTGGTACAGTGGTTGGATCCTAGAGTACAGCCCCAGACTGTGTATGTGTGTAGTAGTCAGGTGTTGGTACAGTGGTTGAATCCTAGAGTACAGCCCCAGACTGTGTATGTGTGTAGTAGTCAGGTGTTGGTACAGTGGTTGGATCCTAGAGTACAGCCCCAGACTGTGTATGTGTATGTGTGTAGTAGTCAGGTGTTGGTACAGTGGTGGGATCCTAGAGTACAGCCCCAGACTGTGTATGTGTTTGTGTGTAGTAGTCAGGTGTTGGTACAGTGGTTGGATCCTAGAGTACAGCCCCAGACTGTGTATGTGTGTAGTAGTCAGGTGTTGGTACAGTGGTTGGATCCTAGAGTACAGCCCCAGACTGTGTATGTGTATGTGTGTAGTAGTCAGGTGTTGGTACAGTGGTGGGATCCTAGAGTACAGCCCCAGACTGTGTATGTGTTTGTGTGTAGTAGTCAGGTGTTGGTACAGTGGTTGAATCCTAGAGTACAGCCCCAGACTGTGTATGTGTTTGTGTGTAGTAGTCAGGTGTTGGTACAGTGGTGGGATCCTAGAGTACAGCCCCAGACTGTGTATGTGTGTAGAACTCAGGTGTTGGTACAGTGGTTGGATCCTAGAGTACAGCCCCAGACTGTGTATGTGTATGTGTGTAGTAGTCAGGTGTTGGTACAGTGGTTGGATCCTAGAGTACAGCCCCAGACTGTGTATGTGTGTAGTAGTCAGGTGTTGGTACAGTGGTTGGATCCTAGAGTACAGCCCCAGACTGTGTATGTGTGTAGTAGTCAGGTGTTGGTACAGTGGTTGGATCCTAGAGTACAGCCCCAGACTGTGTATGTGTTTGTGTGTAGTAGTCAGGTGTTGGTACAGTGGTTGGATCCTAAAATACAGCCCCAGACTGTGTATGTGTGTAGTAGTCAGGTGTTGGTACAGTGGTTGGATCCTAGCGTACAGCCCCAGACTGTGTTTGTGTATGTGCGTAGTAGTCAGGTGTTGGTACAGTGGTTGAATCCTAGAGTACAGCCCCAGACTGTGTATGTGTGTAGTAGTCAGGTGTTGGTACAGTGGTTGGATCCTAGCGTACAGCCCCAGACTGTGTATGTGTGTAGTAGTCAGGTGTTGGTACAGTGGTAGGATCCTAGAGTACAGCCCCAGACTGTGTATGTGTGTAGTAGTCAGGTGTTGGTACAGTGGTTGGATCCTAGAGTACAGCCCCAGACTGTGTATGTGTATGTGTGTAGTAGTCAGGTGTTGGTACAGTGGTGGGATCCTAGAGTACAGCCCCAGACTGTGTATGTGTTTGTGTGTAGTAGTCAGGTGTTGGTACAGTGGTTGGATCCTAGAGTACAGCCCCAGACTGTGTATGTGTATGTGTGTAGTAGTCAGGTGTTGGTACAGTGGTGGGATCCTAGAGTACAGCCCCAGACTGTGTATGTGTGTAGTAGTCAGGTGTTGGTACAGTGGTTGAATCCTAGCGTACAGCCCCAAACTGTGTATGTGTGTAGTAGTCAGGTGTTGGTACAGTGGTTGGATCCTAGAGTACAGCCCCAGACTGTGTATGTGTGTAGTAGTCAGGTGTTGGTACAGTGGTTGGATCCTAGAGTACAGCCCCAGACTGTGTATGTGTTTGTGTGTAGTAGTCAGGTGTTGGTACAGTGGTTGGATCCTAGCGTACAGCCCCAGACTGTGTATGTGTGTAGTAGTCAGGTGTTGGTACAGTGGTTGGATCCTAGAGTACAGCCCCAGACTGTGTATGTGTTTGTGTGTGTAGTAGTCAGGTGTTTGTTCAGTGGTTGGATCCTAGCGTACAGCCCCAGACTGTGTATGTGTTTGTGTGTAGTAGTCAGGTGTTGGTACAGTGGTTGAATCCTAGAGTACAGCCCCAGACTGTGTATGTGTGTAGTAGTCAGGTGTTGGTACAGTGGTTGGATCCTAGCGTACAGCCCCAGACTGTGTATGTGTGTAGTAGTCAGGTGTTGGTAAAGTGGTTGGATCCTAGAGTACAGCCCCAGACTGTGTATGTGTTTGTGTATGTAGTAGTCAGGTGTTGGTACAGTGGTTGGATCCTAGCGTACAGCCCCAGACTGTGTATGTGTTTGAGTGTAGTAGTCAGGTGTTGGTACAGTGGTTGAATCCTAGAGTACAGCCCCAGACTGTGTATGTGTGTAGTAGTCAGGTGTTGGTACAGTGGTTGAATCCTAGCGTACAGCCCCAGACTGTGTATGTGTGTAGTAGTCAGGTGTTGGTACAGTGGTTGGATCCTAGCGTACAGCCCCAGACTGTGTTTGTGTTTAGTAGTCAGGTGTTGGTACAGTGGTTGGATCCTAGAGTACAGCCCCAGACTGTGTATGTGTTTGTGTATGTAGTAGTCAGGTGTTGGTACAGTGGTTGGATCCTAGAGTACAGCCCCAGACTGTGTATGTGTGCAGTAGTCAGGTATTGGTACAGTGGTTGGATCCTAGAGTACAGCCCCAGACTGTGTATGTGTTTGTGTGTAGTAGTCAGGTGTTGGTACAGTGGTTGAATCCTAGAGTACAGCCCCAGACTGTGTATGTGTGTAGTAGTCAGGTGTTGGTACAGTGGTTGAATCCTAGCGTACAGCCCCAGACTGTGTATGTGTGTAGTAGTCAGGTGTTGGTACAGTGGTTGGATCCTAGCGTACAGCCCCAGACTGTGTTTGTGTTTAGTAGTCAGGTGTTGGTACAGTGGTTGGATCCTAGAGTACAGCCCCAGACTGTGTATGTGTTTGTGTATGTAGTAGTCAGGTGTTGGTACAGTGGTTGGATCCTAGAGTACAGCCCCAGACTGTGTATGTGTGTAGGAGTCAGGTATTGGTACAGTGGTTGGATCCTAGAGTACAGCCCCAGACGGTGTATGTGTGTAGTAGTCAGGTATTGGTACAGTGGTTGGATCCTAGAGTACAGCCCCAGACTGTGTTTGTTTGTAGTAGTCAGGTGTTGGTACAGTTGTTGGATCCTAGCATACAGCCCCAGACTGTGTCTGTGTTTGTGTGTAGTAGTCAGGTGTTGGTACAGTGGTTAGATCCTAGCGTACAGCCCCAGACTGTGTTTGTGTATGTGTGTAGTAGTCAGGTGTTGGTACAGTGGTTGGATCCTAGCGTACAGCCCCAGACTGTGTATGTGTTTGTGTGTAGTAGTCAGGTGTTGGTACAGTGGTTGGATCCTAGAGTACAGCCCCAGACTGTGTATGTGTGTAGTAGTCAGGTGTTGGTACATTGGTTGGATCCTAGCGTACAGCCCCAGACTGTGTATGTGTGTAGTAGTCAGGTGTTGGTACAGTGGTTGAATCCTAGAGTACAGCCCCAGACTGTGTATGTGTTTGTGTGTAGAAGTCAGGTGTTGGTACAGTGGTTGGATCCTAGCGTACAGCCCCAGACTGTGTATGTGTGTAGTAGTCAGGTGTTGGTACAGTGGTTGGATCCTAGAGTACAGCCCCAGACTGCGTATGTGTATGTGTGTAGTAGTCATGTGTTGATAAAGTGGTTGGATCCTAGAGTACAGCCCCAGACTGTGTATGTGTTTGTGTGTAGTAGTCAGGTGTTGGTACAGTGGTTGGATCTTAGCATACAGCCCCAGACTGTGTTTGTGTATGTGTGTAGTAGTCAGGTGTTGGTACAGTGGTTGGATCCTAGAGTACAGCCCCAGACTGTGTATGTGTTTGTGTATGTAGTAGTCAGGTGTTGGTACAGTGGTTGGATCCTAGAGTACAGCCCCAGACTGTGTATGTGTTTGTGTATGTAGTAGTCAGGTGTTGGTACAGTGGTTGGATCCTAGCGCACAGCCCCAGACTGTGTATGTGTGTAGTAGTCAGGTGTTGGTACAGTGGTTGAATCCTAGAGTACAGCCCCAGACTGTGTTTGTGTGTAGTAGTCAGGTGTTGGTAAAGAGGTCGGATCCTGGCGTACAGCCCCAGACTGTGTATGTGTTTGTGTGTGTAGCAGTCAGGTGTTGGTAATGTGGTTGGATCCTAGAGTACAACCCCACACTGTGTTTGTGTGTAGTAGTCAGCTGTTGGTACAGTGGTTGGATCCTAGAGTACAGCCCCAGACTGTGTATGTGTGTAGTAGTCAGGTGTTGGTACAGTGGTTGAATCCTAGAGTACAGCCCCAGACTGTGTATGTGTTTGTGTGTAGTAGTCAGGTGTTGGTACAGTGGTTGGATCCTAGAGTACAGCCCCAGACTGTGTATGTGTATGTGTGTAGTAGTCAGGTGTTGGTACAGTGGTGGGATCCTAGAGTACAGCCCCAGACTGTGTATGTGTTTGTGTGTAGAAGTCAGGTGTTGGTACAGTGGTTGGATCCTAGAGTACAGCCCCAGACTGTGTATGTGTATGTGTGTAGTAGTCAGGTGTTGGTACAGTGGTGGGATCCTAGAGTACAGCCCCAGACTGTGTATGTGTGTAGTAGTCAGGTGTTGGTACAGTGGTTGAATCCTAGCGTACAGCCCCAGACTGTGTATGTGTGTAGTAGTCAGGTGTTGGTACAGTGGTTGGATCCTAGAGTACAGCCCCAGACTGTGTATGTGTGTAGTAGTCAGGTGTTGGTACAGTGGTTGGATCCTAGAGTACAGCCCCAGACTGTGTATGTGTTTGTGTGTAGTAGTCAGGTGTTGGTACAGTGGTTGGATCCTAGAGTACAGCCCCAGACTGTGTATGTGTTTCTGTGTAGTAGTCAGGTGTTGGTACAGTGGTTGGATCCTAGCATACAGCCCCAGACTGTGTATGTGTGTAGTAGTCAGGTGTTGGTACAGTGGTTGGATCCTAGATTACAGCCCCAGACTGTGTATGTGTTTGTGTGTGTAGTAGTCAGGTGTTGGTTCAGTGGTTGGATCCTAGCGTACAGCCCCAGACTGTGTATGTGTTTGTGTGTAGTAGTCAGGTGTTGGTACAGTGGTTGGATCCTAGAGTACAGCCCCAGACTGTGTATGTGTGTAGTAGTCAGGTGTTGGTACAGTGGTTGGATCCTAGAGTACAGCCCCAGACTGCGTATGTGTTTGTGTGTAGTAGTCAGGTGTTGGTACAGTGGTTGGATCCTAGAGTACAGCCCCAGACTGTGTATGTGTGTAGTAGTCAGGTGTTGGTACATTGGTTGGATCCTAGCGTACAGCCCCAGACTGTGTATGTGTGTAGTAGTCAGGTGTTGGTACAGTGGTTGAATCCTAGAGTACAGCCCCAGACTGTGTATGTGTTTGTGTGTAGAAGTCAGGTGTTGGTACAGTGGTTGGATCCTAGCGTACAGCCCCAGAATGTGTATGTGTGTAGTAGTCAGGTGTTGGTATAGTGGTTGGATCCTAGAGTACAGCCCCAGACTGAGTATGTGTTTGTTTGTAGTAGTCAGGTGTTGGTACAGTGGTTGAATCATAGCGTACAGCCCCAGACTGTGTATGTGTGTAGTAGTCAGGTGTTGGTAAAATGGTTGGATCCTAGAGTACAGCCCCAGACTGTGTATGTGTTTGTGTGTAGTAGTCAGGTGTTGGTACAGTGGTTGGATCTTAGCATACAGCCCCAGACTGTGTTTGTGTATGTGTGTAGTAGTCAGGTGTTGGTACAGTGGTTGGATCCTAGAGTACCGCCCCAGACTGTGTATGTGTTTATGTATGTAGTAGTCAGGTGTTGGTACAGTGGTTGGATCCTAGCGCACAGCCCCAGACTGTGTATGTGTGTAGCAGTCAGGTGTTGGTAATGTGGTTGGATCCTAGAGTACAGCCCCACACTGTGTTTGTGTGTAGTAGTCAGCTGTTGGTACAGTGGTTGGATCCTAGAGTACAGCCCCAGACTGTGTATGTGTGTAGTAGTCAGGTGTTGGTACAGTGGTTGGATCCTAGAGTACAGCCCCAGACTGTGTATGTGTATGTGTGTAGTAGTCAGGTGTTGGTACAGTGGTGGGATCCTAGAGTACAGCCCCAGACTGTGTATGTGTTTGTGTGTAGTAGTCAAGTGTTGGTACAGTGGTTGAATCCTAGAGTACAGCCCCAGACTGTGTATGTGTTTGTGTGTAGTAGTCAGGTGTTGGTACAGTGGTGGGATCCTAGAGTACAGCCCCAGACTGTGTACGTGTGTAGAAGTCAGGTGTTGGTACAGTGGTTGGATCCTAGAGTACAGCCCCAGACTGTGTATGTGTGTAGTAGTCAGGTGTTGGTACAGTGGTGGGATCCTAGAGTACAGCCCCAGACTGTGTATGTGTGTAGTAGTCAGGTGTTGGTACAGTGGTTGAATCCTAGCGTACAGCCCCAGACTGTGTATGTGTGTAGTAGTCAGGTGTTGGTACAGTGGTTGGATCCTAGAGTACAGCCCCAGACTGTGTATGTGTGTAGTAGTCAGGTGTTGGTACAGTGGTTGGATCCTAGAGTACAGCCCCAGACTGTGTATGTGTTTGTGTGTAGTAGTCAGGTGTTGGTACAGTGGTTGGATCCTAGAGTACAGCCCCAGACTGTGTATGTGTGTAGAAGTCAGGTGTTGGTACAGTGGTTGGATCCTAGAGTACAGCCCCAGACTGTGTATGTGTATGTGTGTAGTAGTCAGGTGTTGGTACAGTGGTGGGATCCTAGAGTACAGCCCCAGACTGTGTATGTGTGTAGTAGTCAGGTGTTGGTACAGTGGTTGAATCCTAGCGTACAGCCCCAGACTGTGTATGTGTGTAGTAGTCAGGTGTTGGTACAGTGGTTGGATCCTAGAGTACAGCCCCAGACTGTGTATGTGTGTAGCAGTCAGGTGTTGGTAATGTGGTTGGATCCTAGAGTACAGCCCCACACTGTGTTTGTGTGTAGTAGTCAGCTGTTGGTACAGTGGTTGGATCCTAGAGTACAGCCCCAGACTGTGTATGTGTGTAGTAGTCAGGTGTTGGTACAGTGGTTGGATCCTAGAGTACAGCCCCAGACTGTGTATGTGTGTAGTAGTCAGGTGTTGGTACAGTGGTTGGATCCTAGAGTACAGCCCCAGACTGTGTATGTGTTTGTGTGTAGTAGTCAGGTGTTGGTACAGTGGTTGGATCCTAGAGTACAGCCCCAGACTGTGTATGTGTGTAGAAGTCAGGTGTTGGTACAGTGGTTGGATCCTAGAGTACAGCCCCAGACTGTGTATGTGTATGTGTGTAGTAGTCAGGTGTTGGTACAGTGGTGGGATCCTAGAGTACAGCCCCAGACTGTGTATGTGTGTAGTAGTCAGGTGTTGGTACAGTGGTTGAATCCTAGCGTACAGCCCCAGACTGTGTATGTGTGTAGTAGTCAGGTGTTGGTACAGTGGTTGGATCCTAGAGTACAGCCCCAGACTGTGTATGTGTGTAGTAGTCAGGTGTTGGTACAGTGGTTGGATCCTAGAGTACAGCCCCAGACTGTGTATGTGTTTGTGTGTAGTAGTCAGGTGTTGGTACAGTGGTTGGATCCTAGAGTACAGCCCCAGACTGTGTATGTGTTTCTGTGTAGTAGTCAGGTGTTGGTACAGTGGTTGGATCTTAGCATACAGCCCCAGACTGTGTATGTGTGTAGTAGTCAGGTGTTGGTACAGTGGTTGGATCCTAGAGTACAGCCCCAGACTGTGTATGTGTTTGTGTGTGTAGTAGTCAGGTGTTGGTTCAGTGGTTGGATCCTAGCGTACAGCCCCAGACTGTGTATGTGTTTGTGTGTAGTAGTCAGGTGTTGGTACAGTGGTTGGATCCTAGAGTACAGCCCCAGACTGTGTATGTGTGTAGTAGTCAGGTGTTGGTACAGTGGTTGGATCCTAGAGTACAGCCCCAGACTGCGTATGTGTTTGTGTGTAGTAGTCAGGTGTTGGTACAGTGGTTGGATCCTAGCGTACAGCCCCAGACTGTGTATGTGTTTGAGTGTAGTAGTCAGGTGTTGGTACAGTGGTTGAATCCTAGAGTACAGCCCCAGACTGTGTATGTGTGTAGTAGTCAGGTGTTGGTACAGTGGTTGGATCCTAGCGTACAGCCCCAGACTGTGTATGTGTGTAGTAGTCAGGTGTTGGTAAAGTGGTTAGATCCTAGAGTACAGCCCCAGATTGTGTATGTGTTTGTGTATGTAATAGTCAGGTGTTGGTACAGTGCTTGGATCCTAGCGTACAGCCCCAGACTGTGTTTGTGTTTGTGTGTAGTAGTCAGGTGTTGGTACAGTGGTTGGATCCTAGAGTACAGCCCCAGACTGTGTATGTGTTTGTGTGTGTAGTAGTCAGGTGTTGGTACAGTGGTTGGATCCTAGCATACAGCCCCAGACTGTGTATGTGTGTAGTAGTCAGGTGTTGGTACAGTGGTAAGATCCTAGCGTACAGCCCCAGACTGTGTATGTGTGTAGTAGTCAGGTGTTGGTACAGTGGTTGGATCCTAGAGTACAACCCCAGACTGTGTATGTGTTTGTGTGTGTAGTAGTCAGGTGTTGGTTCAGTGGTTGGATCCTAGCGTACAGCCCCAGACTGTGTATGTGTTTGTGTGTAGTAGTCAGGTGTTGGTACAGTGGTTGGATCCTAGAGTACAGCCCCAGACTGTGTATGTGTGTAGTAGTCAGGTGTTGGTACAGTGGTTGGATCCTAGGGTACAGCCCCAGACTGTGTATGTGTTTGTGTGTAGTAGTCAGGTGTTGGTACAGTGGTTGGATCCTAGCGTACAGCCCCAGACTGTGTATGTGTTTGAGTGTAGTAGTCAGGTGTTGGTACAGTGGTTGAATCCTAGAGTACAGCCCCAGACTGTGTATGTGTGTAGTAGTCAGGTGTTGGTACAGTGGTTGGATCCTAGCGTACAGCCCCAGACTGTGTATGTGTGTAGTAGTCAGGTGTTGGTAAAGTGGTTAGATCCTAGAGTACAGCCCCAGATTGTGTATGTGTTTGTGTATGTAATAGTCAGGTGTTGGTACAGTGCTTGGATCCTAGCGTACAGCCCCAGACTGTGTTTGTGTTTGTGTGTAGTAGTCAGGTGTTGGTACAGTGGTTGGATCCTAGAGTACAGCCCCAGACTGTGTATGTGTTTGTGTGTGTAGTAGTCAGGTGTTGGTACAGTGGTTGGATCCTAGCATACAGCCCCAGACTGTGTATGTGTGTAGTAGTCAGGTGTTGGTACAGTGGTAAGATCCTAGCGTACAGCCCCAGACTGTGTATGTGTGCAGTAGTCAGGTGTTGGTACAGTGGTTGGATCCTAGAGTACAGCCCCAGACTGAGTATGTGTGTAGTAGTCAGGTGTTGGTACAGTGGTTGGATCCTAGCGTACAGCCCCAGACTGTGTGTGTTTGTGTGTAGTAGTCAGGTGTTGGTACAGTGGTTGGATCCTAGAGTACAGCCCCAGACTGTGTATGTGTGTAGTAGTCAGGTGTTGGTACAGTGGTTGGATCCTAGAGTACAGCCCCAGACTGCGTATGTGTTTGTGTGTAGTAGTCAGGTGTTGGTACAGTGGTTGGATCCTAGCGTACAGCCCCAGACTGTGTATGTGTTTGAGTGTAGTAGTCAGGTGTTGGTACAGTGGTTGAATCCTAGAGTACAGCCCCAGACTGTGTATGTGTGTAGTAGTCAGGTGTTGGTACAGTGGTTGGATCCTAGCGTACAGCCCCAGACTGTGTATGTGTGTAGTAGTCAGGTGTTGGTAAAGTGGTTGGATACTAGAGTACAGCCCCAGACTGTGTATGTGTTTATGTATGTAGTAGTCAGGTGTTGGTACAGTGGTTGGATCCTAGCGTACAGCCCCAGACTGTGTATGTGTTTGAGTGTAGTAGTCAGGTGTTGGTACAGTGGTTGAATCCTAGAGTACAGCCCCAGACTGTGTATGTGTGTAGTAGTCAGGTGTTGGTACAGTGGTTGGATCCTAGCGTACAGCCCCAGACTGTGTATGTGTGTAGTAGTCAGGTGTTGGTACAGTGGTTGGATCCTAGCGTACAGCCCCAGACTGTGTTTGTGTTTGTGTGTAGTAGTCAGGTGTTGGTACAGTGGTTGGATCCTAGAGTACAGCCCCAGACTGTGTATGTGTTTGTGTATGTAGTAGTCAGGTGTTGGTACAGTGGTTGGATCCTAGAGTACAGCCCCAGACTGTGTATGTGTGCAGTAGTCAGGTATTGGTACAGTGGTTGGATCCTAGAGTACAGCCCCAGACTGTGTATGTGTTTGTGTGTAGTAGTCAGGTGTTGGTACAGTGGTTGGATCCTAGCGTACAGCCCCAGACTGTGTATGTGTGTAGTAGTCAGGTGTTGGTACAGTGGTTGGATCCTAGAGTACAGCCCCAGACTGTGTATGCGTGTAGTAGTCAGGTATTGGTACAGTGGTTGGATCCTAGAGTACAGCCCCAGACTGTGTATGTGAGTAGTAGTCAGGTGTTGGTACAGTGGTTGGATCCTAGAGTACAGCCCCAGACTGTGTATGTGTGTAGTAGTCAGGTGTTGGAACAGTGGTTGGATCCGAGCATACAGCCCCAGACTGTGTCTGTGTTTGTGTGTAGTAGTCAGGTGTTGGTACAGTGGTTAGATCCTAGCGTACAGCCCAAGATTGTGTTTGTGTATGTGTGTAGTAGTCAGGTGTTGGTACAGTGGTTGAATCCTAGCGTACAGCCCCAGACTGTGTATGTGTTTGTGTGTAGTAGTCAGGTGTTGGTACAGTGGTTGGATCCTAGAGTACAGCCCCAGACTGTGTATGTGTGTAGTAGTCAGGTGTTGGTACATTGGTTGGTTCCTAGCGTACAGCCCCAGACTGTGTATGTGTGTAGTAGTCAGGTGTTGGTACAGTGGTTGGATCCTAGAGTACAGCCCCAGACTGCGTATATGTTTGTGTGTGTAGTAGTCAGGTGTTGGTACAGTGGTTGAATCCTAGAGTACAGCCCCAGACTGTGTATGTGTTTGTGTGTAGAAGTCAGGTGTTGGTACAGTGGATGGATCCTAGCGTACAGCCCCAGACTGTGTATGTGTGTAGTAGTCAGGTGTTGGTATAGTGGTTGGATCCTAGAGTACAGCACCAGACTGCGTATGTGTTTGTGTGTAGTAGTCAGGTGTTGGTAAAATGGTTGGATCCTAGAGTACAGCCCCAGACTGTGTATGTGTTTGTGTGTAGTAGTCAGGTGTTGGTACAGTGGTTGGATCCTAGCGTACAGCCCCAGACTGTGTATGTGTGTAGTAGTCAGGTGTTGGTACAGTGGTTGGATCCTAGAGTACAGCCCCAGACTGTGTATGTGTTTGTGTGTAGTAGTCAGGTGTTGGTACAGTGGTTGGATCTTAGCATACAGCCCCAGACTGTGTTTGTGTATGTGTGTAGTAGTCAGGTGTTGGTACAGTGGTTGGATCCTAGAGTACAGCCCCAGACTGTGTATGTGTATGTGTGTAGTAGTCAGGTGTTGGTACAGTGGTGGGATCCTAGAGTACAGCCCCAGACTGTGTATGTGTTTGTGTGTAGTAGTCAGGTGTTGGTACAGTGGTTGGATCCTAGCGTACAGCCCCAGACTGTGTATGTGTGTAGTAGTCAGGTGTTGGTACAGTGGTTGGATCCTAGAGTACAGCCCCAGACTGTGTATGTGTATGTGTGTAGTAGTCAGGTGTTGGTACAGTGGTGGGATCCTAGAGTACAGCCCCAGACTGTGTATGTGTGTAGTAGTCAGGTGTTGGTACAGTGGTTGAATCCTAGCGTACAGCCCCAGACTGTGTATGTGTGTAGTAGTCAGGTGTTGGTACAGTGGTTGGATCCTAGAGTACAGCCCCAGACTGTGTATGTGTGTAGTAGTCAGGTGTTGGTACAGTGGTTGGATCCTAGAGTACAGCCCCAGACTGTGTATGTGTTTGTGTGTAGTAGTCAGGTGTTGGTACAGTGGTTGGATCCTAGAGTACAGCCCCAGACTGTGTAAGTGTTTCTGTGTAGTAGTCAGGTGTTGGTACAGTGGTTGGATCCTAGTATACAGCCCCAGACTGTGTATGTGTGTAGTAGTCAGGTGTTGGTACAGTGGTTGGATCCTAGAGTACAACCCCAGACTGTGTATGTGTTTGTGTGTGTAGTAGTCAGGTGTTGGTTCAGTGGTTGGATCCTAGCGTACAGCCCCAGACTGTGTATGTGTTTGTGTGTAGTAGTCAGGTGTTGGTACAGTGGTTGGATCCTAGAGTACAGCCCCAGACTGTGTATGTGTGTAGTAGTCAGGTGTTGGTACAGTGGTTGGATCCTAGAGTACAGCCCCAGACTGCGTATGTGTTTGTGTGTAGTAGTCAGGTGTTGGTACAGTGGTTGGATCCTAGCGTACAGCCCCAGACTGTGTATGTGTTTGAGTGTAGTAGTCAGGTGTTGGTACAGTGGTTGAATCCTAGAGTACAGCCCCAGACTGTGTATGTGTGTAGTAGTCAGGTGTTGGTACAGTGGCTGGATCCTAGCGTACAGCCCCAGACTGTGTATGTGTGTAGTAGTCAGGTGTTGGTAAAGTGGTTAGATCCTAGAGTACAGCCCCAGATTGTGTATGTGTTTGTGTATGTAATAGTCAGGTGTTGGTACAGTGCTTGGATCCTAGCGTACAGCCCCAGACTGTGTTTGTGTTTGTGTGTAGTAGTCAGGTGTTGGTACAGTGGTTGGATCCTAGAGTACAGCCCCAGACTGTGTATGTGTTTGTGTGTGTAGTAGTCAGGTGTTGGTACAGTGGTTGGATCCTAGAGTACAGCCCCAGACTGAGTATGTGTGTAGTAGTCAGGTGTTGGTACAGTGGTTGGATCCTAGCGTACAGCCCCAGACTGTGTATGTGTTTGAGTGTAGTAGTCAGGTGTTGGTACAGTGGTTGAATCCTAGAGTACAGCCCCAGACTGTGTATGTGTGTAGTAGTCAGGTGTTGGTAAAGTGGTTGGATACTAGAGTACAGCCCCAGACTGTGTATGTGTTTATGTATGTAGTAGTCAGGTGTTGGTACAGTGGTTGGATCCTAGAGTACAGCCCCAGACTGTGTATGTGTTTGAGTGTAGTAGTCAGGTGTTGGTACAGTGGTTGAATCCTAGAGTACAGCCCCAGACTGTGTATGTGTGTAGTAGTCAGGTGTTGGTACAGTGGTTGGATCCTAGCGTACAGCCCCAGACTGTGTATGTGTGTAGTAGTCAGGTGTTGGTACAGTGGTTGGATCCTAGCGTACAGCCCCAGACTGTGTTTGTGTTTGTGTGTAGTAGTCAGGTGTTGGTACAGTGGTTGGATCCTAGAGTACAGCCCCAGACTGTGTATGTGTTTGTGTGTAGTAGTCAGGTGTTGGTACAGTGGTTGGATCCTAGAGTACAGCCCCAGACTGTGTATGTGTGTAGTAGTCAGGTGTTGGTACAGTGGTTGGATCCTAGAGTACAGCCCCAGACTGTGTTTGTGTGTAGTAGTCAGGTGTTGGTACAGTGGTTAGATCCTAGCGTACAGCCCAAGATTGTGTTTGTGTATGTGTGTAGTAGTCAGGTGTTGGTACAGTGGTTGGATCCTAGCGTACAGCCCCAGACTGTGTATGTGTTTGTGTGTAGTAGTCAGGTGTTGGTACAGTGGTTGGATCCTAGAGTACAGCCCCAGACTGTGTATGTGTGTAGTAGTCAGGTGTTGGTACATTGGTTGGTTCCTAGCGTACAGCCCCAGACTGTGTATGTGTGTAGTAGTCAGGTGTTGGTACAGTGGTTGGATCCTAGAGTACAGCCCCAGACTGCGTATATGTTTGTGTGTGTAGTAGTCAGGTGTTGGTACAGTGGTTGAATCCTAGAGTACAGCCCCAGACTGTGTATGTGTTTGTGTGTAGAAGTCAGGTGTTGGTACAGTGGATGGATCCTAGCGTACAGCCCCAGACTGTGTATGTGTGTAGTAGTCAGGTGTTGGTATAGTGGTTGGATCCTAGAGTACAGCACCAGACTGCGTATGTGTTTGTGTGTAGTAGTCAGGTGTTGGTAAAATGGTTGGATCCTAGAGTACAGCCCCAGACTGTGTATGTGTTTGTGTGTAGTAGTCAGGTGTTGGTACAGTGGTTGGATCCTAGCGTACAGCCCCAGACTGTGTATGTGTGTAGTAGTCAGGTGTTGATAAAGTGGTTGGATCCGAAAGTACAGCCCCAGACTGTGTATGTGTTTGTGTGTAGTAGTCAGGTGTTGGTACAGTGGTTGGATCTTAGCATACAGCCCCAGACTGTGTTTGTGTATGTGTGTAGTAGTCAGGTGTTGGTACAGTGGTTGGATCCTAGAGTACAGCCCCAGACTGTGTATGTGTTTGTGTATGTAGTAGTCAGGTGTTGGTACAGTGGTTGGATCCTAGAGTACAGCCCCAGACTGTGTATGTGTTTGTGTATGTAGTAGTCAGGTGTTGGTACAGTGGTTGGATCCTAACGCACAGCCCCAGACTGTGTATGTGTGTAGTAGTCAGGTGTTGGTACAGTGGTTGAATCCTAGACTACAGCCCCAGACTGTGTTTGTGTGTAGTAGTCAGGTGTTGGTACAGTGGTTGGATCCTGGCGTACAGCCCCAGACTATGTATATGTATGTGTGTATTAGTCAGGTGTTGGTACAGTGGTTGGATCCTAGCGTACAGCCCCAGACACTGTGTGTGTGTGTAGTAGTCAGGTGTTGGTACAGTGGTAGGATCCTAGAGTACAGCCCCAGACTGTGTATGTGTTTGTGTATGTAGTAGTCAGGTGTTGGTACAGTGGTTGAATCCTAGAGTACAGCCCCAGACTGTGTTTGTGTGTAGTAGTCAGGTGTTGGTACAGTGGTTGAATCCTAGAGTACAGCCCCAGACTGTGTTTGTGTGTAGTAGTCAGGTGTTGGTACAGTGGTTGGATCCTGGCGTACAGCCCCAGACTATGTATATGTATGTGTGTATTAGTCAGGTGTTGGTACAGTGGTTGGATCCTAGCGTACAGCCCCAGACACTGTGTGTGTGTGTAGTAGTCAGGTGTTGGTACAGTGGTAGGATCCTAGAGTACAGCCCCAGACATTGTATGTGTGTAGTAGTCAGGTGTTGGTACAGTGGTTGGATCCTAGCGTACAGCCCCAGACTGTGTATGTGTGTAGTAGTCAGGTGTTGGTACAGTGGTTGGATCCTAGCATACAGCCCCAGATGGTGTATGTGTGTAGTAGTCAGGTGTTGGTACAGTGGTTGGATCCTAGCATAAAGCCCCAGATGGTGTATGTGTTTGTGTGTACTAGTCAGGTGTTGGTACAGTGGTTGGATCCTAGCATACAGCCCCAGACTGTGTATGTGTTTGTGTATGTAGTAGTCAGGTGTTGGTACAGTGGTTGAATCCTAGAGTACAGCCCCAGACTGTGTTTGTGTGTACTAGTCAGGTGTTGGTACAGTGGTTGGATCCTAGTGTACAGCCCCAGACTGTGTTTGTGTATGTGTGTAGTAGTCAGGTGTTGGTACAGTGGTTGGATCCTAGAGTACAGCCCCAGACTGTGTTTGTGTGTACTAGTCAGGTGTTGGTACAGTGGTTGGATCCTAGCGTACAGCCCCAGACTGTGTTTGTGTATGTGTGTAGTAGTCAGGTGTTGGTACAGTGGTTGGATCCTAGCGTACAGCCCCAGACTGTGTATGTGTTTGTGTGTAGTAGTCAGGTGTTGGTACAGTGGTTGGATCCTAGAGTACAGCCCCAGACTGTGTATGTGTGTAGTAGTCAGGTGTTGGTACATTGGTTGGTTCCTAGCGTACAGCCCCAGACTGTGTATGTGTGTAGTAGTCAGGTGTTGGTACAGTGGTTGGATCCTAGAGTACAGCCCCAGACTGCGTATATGTTTGTGTGTGTAGTAGTCAGGTGTTGGTACAGTGGTTGAATCCTAGAGTACAGCCCCAGACTGTGTATGTGTTTGTGTGTAGAAGTCAGGTGTTGGTACAGTGGATGGATCCTAGCGTACAGCCCCAGACTGTGTATGTGTGTAGTAGTCAGGTGTTGGTATAGTGGTTGGATCCTAGAGTACAGCACCAGACTGCGTATGTGTTTGTGTGTAGTAGTCAGGTGTTGGTAAAATGGTTGGATCCTAGAGTACAGCCCCAGACTGTGTATGTGTTTGTGTGTAGTAGTCAGGTGTTGGTACAGTGGTTGGATCCTAGCGTACAGCCCCAGACTGTGTATGTGTGTAGTAGTCAGGTGTTGATAAAGTGGTTGGATCCGAAAGTACAGCCCCAGACTGTGTATGTGTTTGTGTGTAGTAGTCAGGTGTTGGTACAGTGGTTGGATCTTAGCATACAGCCCCAGACTGTGTTTGTGTATGTGTGTAGTAGTCAGGTGTTGGTACAGTGGTTGGATCCTAGAGTACAGCCCCAGACTGTGTATGTGTTTGTGTATGTAGTAGTCAGGTGTTGGTACAGTGGTTGGATCCTAGAGTACAGCCCCAGACTGTGTATGTGTTTGTGTATGTAGTAGTCAGGTGTTGGTACAGTGGTTGGATCCTAACGCACAGCCCCAGACTGTGTATGTGTGTAGTAGTCAGGTGTTGGTACAGTGGTTGAATCCTAGACTACAGCCCCAGACTGTGTTTGTGTGTAGTAGTCAGGTGTTGGTACAGTGGTTGGATCCTGGCGTACAGCCCCAGACTATGTATATGTATGTGTGTATTAGTCAGGTGTTGGTACAGTGGTTGGATCCTAGCGTACAGCCCCAGACACTGTGTGTGTGTGTAGTAGTCAGGTGTTGGTACAGTGGTAGGATCCTAGAGTACAGCCCCAGACTGTGTATGTGTTTGTGTATGTAGTAGTCAGGTGTTGGTACAGTGGTTGAATCCTAGAGTACAGCCCCAGACTGTGTTTGTGTGTAGTAGTCAGGTGTTGGTACAGTGGTTGAATCCTAGAGTACAGCCCCAGACTGTGTTTGTGTGTAGTAGTCAGGTGTTGGTACAGTGGTTGGATCCTGGCGTACAGCCCCAGACTATGTATATGTATGTGTGTATTAGTCAGGTGTTGGTACAGTGGTTGGATCCTAGCGTACAGCCCCAGACACTGTGTGTGTGTGTAGTAGTCAGGTGTTGGTACAGTGGTAGGATCCTAGAGTACAGCCCCAGACATTGTATGTGTGTAGTAGTCAGGTGTTGGTACAGTGGTTGGATCCTAGCGTACAGCCCCAGACTGTGTATGTGTGTAGTAGTCAGGTGTTGGTACAGTGGTTGGATCCTAGCATACAGCCCCAGATGGTGTATGTGTGTAGTAGTCAGGTGTTGGTACAGTGGTTGGATCCTAGCATAAAGCCCCAGATGGTGTATGTGTTTGTGTGTACTAGTCAGGTGTTGGTACAGTGGTTGGATCCTAGCATACAGCCCCAGACTGTGTATGTGTTTGTGTATGTAGTAGTCAGGTGTTGGTACAGTGGTTGAATCCTAGAGTACAGCCCCAGACTGTGTTTGTGTGTACTAGTCAGGTGTTGGTACAGTGGTTGGATCCTAGCGTACAGCCCCAGACTGTGTTTGTGTATGTGTGTAGTAGTCAGGTGTTGGTACAGTGGTTGGATCCTAGAGTACAGCCCCAGACTGTGTATGTGTGTAGTAGTCAGGTGTTGGTACAGTGGTAGGATCCTAGAGTACAGCCCCAGACATTGTATGTGTGTAGTAGTCAGGTGTTGGTACAGTGGTTGAATCCTAGAGTACAGCCCCAGACTGTGTATGTGTGTAGTAGTCAGGTGTTGGTACAGTGGTTGAATCCTAGAGTACAGCCCCAGACTGTGTTTGTGTGTAGTAGTCAGGTGTTGGTACAGTGGTTGGATCCTATAGTACAGCCCCAGACTGTGTATGTGTGTAGTAGTCAGGTGTTGGTACAGTGGTTGGATCCTAGAGTACAGCCCCAGACTGTGTATGTGTGTAGTAGTCAGGTGTTGGTACAGTGGTTGGATCCTAGCGTACAGCCCCAGACTGCGTATGTGTTTGTGTGTATTAGTCAGGTGTTGGTACAGTGGTTGGATCCTAGCGTACAGCCCCAGACTGTGTATGTGTTTGTGTGTAGTAGTCAGGTGTTGGTACAGTGGTTGGATCCTAGAGTACAGCCCCAGACTGTGTATGTGTGTAGTAGTCAGGTGTTGGTACAGTGGTTGGATCCTAGAGTACAGCCCCAGACTGTGTATGTTCGTAGTAGTCAGGTGTTGGTACAGTGGTTGGATCCTAGAGTACAGCCCCAGACTGTGTTTGTGTGTAGTAGTCAGGTGTTGGTACAGTGGTTGGATCCTAGAGTACAGCCCCAGACTGTGTATGTGTGTAGTAGTCAGGTGTTGGTACAGTGGTTGGATCCTAGCATACAGCCCCAGATGGTGTATGTGTGTAGTAGTCAGGTGTTGGTACAGTGGTTGGATCCTAGCATACAGCCCCAGACTGCGTATGTGTTTGTGTGTAGTAGTCAGGTGTTGGTACAGTGGTTGGATCCTAGAGTACAGCCCCAGACTGTGTATGTGTTTGTGTGTAGTAGTCAGGTGTTGGTACAGTGGTTGGATCCTAGAGTACAGCCCCAGACTGTGTATGTGTTTGTGTGTAGTAGTCAGGTGTTGGTACAGTGGTTGGATCCTAGAGTACAGCTCCAGACTGTGTATGTGTTTGTGTGTAGTAGTCAGGTGTTGGTACAGTGGTTGGATCCTAGAGTACAGCCCCAGACTGTGTATGTGTGTAGTAGTCAGGTGTTGGTACAGTGGTTGGATCCTAGCGTACAGCCCCAGACTGTGTATGTGCAGTAGTCAGGTGTTGGTACAGTGGTTGGATCCTAGAGTACAGCCCCAGACTGTGTATGTGTTTGTGTGTAGTAGTCAGGTGTTGGTACAGTGGTTGGATCCTAGCGTACAGCCCCAGACTGCGTATGTGTTTGTGTGTAGTAGTCAGGTGTTGGTACAGTGGTTGGATCCTAGAGTACAGCCCCAGACTGTGTTTGTGTGTAGTAGTCAGGTGTTGGTACAGTGGTTGGATCCTAGAGTACAGCCCCAGACTGTGTATGTGTATGTGTCTGTGTGTAGTAGTCAGGTGTTGGTACAGTGGTTGGATCCTAGCGTACAGCCCCAGGCTGTGTACGTGTGTAGTAGTCAGGTGTTGGTACAGTGGTTGAATCCTAGCGTACAGCCCCAGACTGTGTATGTGTGTAGTAGTCAGGTGTTGGTACAGTGGTAGGATCCTAGCGTACAGCCCCAGCCTGTGTATGTGTGTAGTAGTCAGGTCTTGGTACAGTGGTTGGATCCTAGAGTACAGCCCCAGACTGTGTATGTGTGTAGTAGTCAGGTCTTGGTACAGGGGTTCGATCCTAGAGTACAGTCCCAGACTGTGTATGTGTGTAGTAGTCAGATGTTGGTACAGTGGTTGGATCCTAGCATACAGCCCCAGACAGTGTATGTGTTTGTGTGACCTGCTGGCGTTGGCAATAAACAGCAGTTAACGGTTAACTTGCTTAGCGGTGCTGCATGTTGCCGCATGATCCTGCATGGACCTCCTTGCAGTCTGGGCATTAGAAAGCACTTAGCTAGCCTTGCCTTTAGCTAGCATTACAGTCTAGGCACGGGGAGGGAGGTGTCATGGAGTCATCTATCGCAGCCAGCCTCTGGTGCCTCAACGGTCCACAACACAACACACACAGGTGCCTCAACAATCCACAACACACACAGGTGCCTCAACGGTCCACAACACCAGGACACACAAACGGTGCCTCAATGGTCCGTTCCACAACACACACACAGGTGCCTCAATGCTCCACAACACCAGGACACACAAACACACATACGGTGCCTCAACGGTCCACAACTCGCTGCTGCGTTCGTGAAATATCAAGTGTGGCACCAGCATAATTGGACCGAGATTATTCCAATATTTAAATGGCACGTTACATGCTGGTTCCTGACCCTTAACTCTGCGAGGATAGAGGGAGGGAGGTTGACATGGATGGAGGGAGGGATGGAGGGAGGGATGGAGGGTGAGAGAGAGGGATGAAGAGGGAAGGAGGGAGAGGGATGAGGAAGAGAGAGAGACAAGATGATCATGGACTTCAGGAAACAGCAGTGGGAGCACACCCCTATCCACATCAACGGGACCACAGTGGAGAAGGTGGAATGCTTCAAGTTCCTCAGCGTACACATCACTGACAAACTGAAATGGTCCACCCACACAGACCTCAAGAGGCTGAAGAAATTTGGCTTGGCACCTAAAACCCTCACAAAGTTTTGCAGATGCACAATTGAGAGCGCCCTGTCGTGCTGTATCACCGTCTTGTACAGCAACTGCACAGGACACAACTGCAGGGCTCTCCAGAGGGTGGTGCGGTCTGCACAACGCATCACCTTGGGCAAACTACCTGCCATCCAGGACACCTACAGCTTCAGATGTCACAGGAAGGACAAACAGATCATTAAGGACAACAACCAACCGAGCCACTGCCTGTTCACCCTGCCATCATCCAGAAGGTGAGGTCAGCACAGGGGCAACACAGCTGGGACCAAGAGACTGAAAAACAGCTTCTATCTCAAGGCCATCAAACTGTTAAATAACCATCACTAGCACATTAGAGGCTGCTGCCCCATATAAAAAAAATTACTTGTGTCATGCACAAATTAGATGTCCTAACCGACTTACCAAAACTACAGTTTGTCTTCCCTGTGGCTCAGTTGGTAGAGCATGGTGTGTGCAACGCCAGGGTTGTGGGTTCGATTCCCACGGGAGGCCAGTACACAAAATATATATATATATATATATATATATATATAAATAATGCATGAAATGAAATGTATGCATTCACTACTGTAAGTCGCTCTGGATAAGAGCGTCTGCTAAATTACTAAAAATGTTAAAAAAATGTAAAAATGTTAACAAGAAATTTGTGGAGTGGTTGAAAAACAATTTTTAATGACTCCAACCTAAGTGTATGTAAACTTCCGATTTCAACTGTATAAGCACATGTATATATATTAGAGGTCGATCGATCGGCATAGCTGATTAATTAGGGCCGATTTCAAGTTTTCATAACAATCAGTAATCAGCATTTTTGGACGCCAATTATGGCCGATTACATTGCATTCCATGAGGAAACTGCACGGCAGGCTGACCACCTGTTACGCGAGTGCAGCAAGGAGCCAAGGTAAGTTGCTAGCTAGCATTAAACTTATCTTATAAAAAACAATCTTGACATAATCACTAGTTAACTACACATGGTTGACAATATTACTAGGTTAACTAGCTTGTCCTGTGTTGTATATAATCAATGCGGTGCCTGTTAATTTAGCATCGAATCACAGCCTACTTCGCCAAACGGGTGATGATTTAACCTGTTGGGGCTAGGGGGCAGTATTTGCACGGCCGGATAAAAAATGTACCCGATTTAAACTGGTTACTACTCTTGCCCAGAAAGATTAGTAGATTTGGATAGAAAACACTCTAAAGTTTCTAAAACTGTTTGAATGGTGTCTGTGAGTATAACAGAACTCATATGGCAGGCCAAAACCTGAGAAGATTCCATACAGGAAGTGCCCTGTCTGACAATTTGTTCTCCTTCTGTGGCATCTCTATCGAAAATACAGCATCTCTGCTGTAACGTGACATTTTCTAAGGCTTCCATTGTCTCTCAGAAGGCGCCAGAAAGTGGAATGACGTCTCTCCTGTCTCTGGGCGAAAAACAATAGGAGATTTTGTGAGTGGTCAGGCAGTGAACAGTGACACTGGAGATGCGCATTCATATGAATTCTCAATTTTTTTCTTTCAGCCTTTGAATGAATACAACGTCGCCCGGTTGGAATATTATCGCTATTTTACGAGAAAAATAGCATAAAAATTGATTTTCAACAGCGTTTGACATGCTTCGAAGTCCGGTAATGGAATATTTTGAAATGTTTTGTCACGAAATGCACTCGCGCGTCACCCTTCGGATACTGACCTGAACGCACAAACAAAACGGAGGTATTTGAATATAACTATGGATTATTTGGAACCAAAGCAACATTTGTTGTTGAAGTAGAAGTCCTGGGAGTGCATTCTGACGAAGAACAGCAAAGGTAATCCAATTTTTCTTATAGTAAATCTGAGTTTGGTGAGGGCCAAACTTGGTGGGTGTCAAATTAGCTAGCCGTGATGGCCGGGCTATGTACTCAGAATATTGCAAAATGTGCTTTCGCCGAAAAGCTATTTTAAAATCTGACACCGCGATTGCATAAAGGAGTTCTGTATCTACAATTCTTAAAATAATTGTTATGTATTTTGTGAACGTTAATCGTGAGTAATTTAGTAAATTCACCGGAAGTTTGCGGTTTTTGATATAAATATGAACTTGATTGAACAAAACATGCATGTATTGTATAACATAATGTCCTAGGAGTGTCATCTGATGAAGATCATCAAAGGTTAGTGCTGCATTTAGCTGTGGTTTTGGTGACATATATGCTTGCTTTGAAAATGGCTGTGTGATTATTTTTGGCAGGGTACTCTCCTGACATAATCTAATGTTTTGCTTTCGCTGTAAAGCCTTTTTGAAATCGGACAATGTGGTTAGATTAACGAAAGTCTTGTCTTTAAAATGGTGTAAAATAGTCATATGTTTGAGAAATTGAAGTTATAGCAATTTTGAGGTATTTGTATTTCGCAAACGTCCCACCTTGCCTAGGGAAATTGTCACTTCTCTTGCATTTAGTGCACGCAGAGTCAAGGTATATGCAACAGTTTGGGCCGCCTGGCTCGTTGCAAACTAATTTGCCAGAATTTTACATAATTATAACTGTCATGACGTTGCCCTCTGGGTTTTCTATGCACCATCCCCCGATCTCTATACTTCTGACACAAGGCTGTGTGAAGGCGGTCGTAAATTCCAAAGGGAATGTCCTGCCTAACAGGCCACAGTTTTGAGACAGAGTGGGTTTCGTATAGAGAACAAAGGATTCTTCCACCTCACAGGATTGGAGAACCGAACGACATTTATGTTCTGGAGAAGGTATAAAAGATCGGTGAAGAATCCAGCTACGAACTGGTCCGCTTGGTACAATTTTATGAAACCCATGAGAGACAATATTGCCATATTACCATAATAATGTTTATATAATAGCCTCAGCTATGGGACTTACATCTAAATGGTTGTATCATTTACGTCATTTGTATTAATAAGGATAAAGCTATTTGGAATATGTTGAGATGCTATGTACTTATGTTAATGTGAGAGAATTGTATTTCTGTTCAAAAGCTTAACTAAGTCATCGGCAAGCCCCCAGGGACACAGACAGGACAAGGTGTCATGTGACAGCCTTTTCTATGTTCAGTATAAAACCCCCACCCAGAATTTCTTTCTTTAGACCAGGCCTCCACTCTATTACGAGTTGGCCAATAGGTTTGACCATACATCCCTCTACTGAACTTTAACCATACCACGTGGTTAAACCTTTAGACTATCGATACCGACAGAATAATAACAAGTCTTTGATATTAATTACTAGTCTGCAGCTAGAAATTCGTTGTCATTGAACGAGAAGATCGACGAAACATCCACTCTATAATGACATTAATGAATGTCGCTTTTGAAAGATCCATTCTAACCAAGAGAGAGAGAGAGAGGGGGAACTCTCCAACAGGACGAACCTTTCCAACAAAGATCACGACGACACACTGAGCGTAAATATATATATTGATTGCAATTGTTTCCGAATGAGTGAGCGTTCATGTGCAAAGGATTAGCATATCAATTGTTAATATTTATCAACTCTGTAGGTTCTTCTCAGCTGACCGCCCACTACTCTTTTGTTTAACAAGCCGCCATGCCGGTTTAGCCCACTAGGGCACATTCCGCTACCATTGCTTTGTAACGATACCTACTGTTTTGTATGCTTTCTGTGAATTACTTAGTTTAGTAAATAAATGATTTTAAGACAATTGATGTATGGATGACTTAGTGAAGACTGGGTTCGTGCAGATAACAACAATTTACGACGTTTGGAATGAGACTGACGCGAGGTAAACACATCATTAATGAGGAGACAAATCGACCAGATATTATGATATCTGGAAAGTTATATTAGGAAAATTATAACTTTGTAATCTGAATATTTTCCTTGGTGCCCCAACCTTCTAGTTAATTACAGTTACATGATTAATCAGTTTAATCGCTTAATAATAATTACAGAGAGTTATTTGATAAACATGTCTTCAAGTTAATGATGCCCAAAGACACGACATAACATTGAAGGTTGTGCAATGTAACAGCAATATTTAGACTTAGGGTTGCCACCCGTTTGATAAAATACAGAACGGTTCTGTATTTCACTGAAAGAATAAACAAAATGATAGTTTACGGATTTGACCATATTAATGACCAAGGGCTCGTATTTCTGTGTTTATAATATTATAATTAAGTCTATGATTTGATATTTGATAGAGCAGTCTGACTGAGCGGTGGTAGGCAGCAGCAGGCTCGTAAGCATTCATTCAAACTTTACTGTGTTTGGAAGCAACTCTTAGCAATGCTTGAAGCACAGCGCTGTTTATGACTTCAAGCCTATCAACTCCTGAGATTAGGCTGGCAATACTAAAGTGCCTATTAGAACATCCAATAGTCAAAAGCATATGAAATACAAACGGTACATAGAGAAAAAGTCGATGCGTCGTAATTCCTATAATAACTACAACCTAAAACTTCTTAACTGGGAATATTGAAGAACTGGGAATATTGAACCACCAGCTCTCATATGTTCTGAGCAAGGACCTTAAACGTTAGCTTTTTTACATGGCACATATTGCACTTTTACTTCTGCAACACTGTGTTTTTGCATTATGTAAACCAAATTGAGCATGTTCTATTATTTATTTGAGACTAAATAGATTTTATTTATGTATTATGTTAAGTTAAAATAAAAAAGTGTTAATTCAGTATTGTTGTAATTGTCATTATTACAAATATATATACAGTGAGGGAAAAAAGTATTTGATCCCCTGCACACACACAATACTTATTTCCCTCATTAAAATGCAAATCAATTTATAACATTTTTGACATGCGTTTTTCTGGATTTTTGTTGTTGTTATTCTGTCTCTCACTGTTCAAATAAAACTACCATTAAAATTATAGACTGATCACTTCTTTGTCAGTGGGCAAATGTACAAAATCAGCAGGGGATCAAATACTTTTTTCCCTCACTGTATAATATATATATATATATATATATATATATATATATATATATATATATATATATACACACACACACACACACACACACACACACACACACACACACACACACACACACACACACAGTCGTGGCCCAAATTTTGAGATTGACACAAATATTACATTTTTTTAAAGTCAGCTGCCTCAGTTTGTATGATGGCAATTTGCATATACTCCAGAATGTTATGAAGAGTGATCAGATGAATTGCCATGCAAATTAACTGAATCCCCCAAAAACATTTCCACTGCATTTCAGCCCTGCCACAAAAGGACCAGCTGACATCATGTCAGTGATTCTCTCGTTAACACAGGTGTGAGTGTTGACAAGGACAAGGCTGGAGATCACTCTGTCATGCTGATTGAGTTCGAATAACAGACTGGAAGCTTCAAAATGAGGGTGGTAATTGGAATAATTGTTCTTCCTCTGTCAACCATGGTTACCTGCAAGGAAACACGTGCCATCATCATTGCTTTGCACAAAAAGGGTTTCACAGGCAAGGATATTGCTGCCAGTAAGATTGCACCTAAATCAACCATTTATCGGATCATCAAGAACTTCAAGGAGAGCGGTTCAATTGTTGTGAAGAAGGCTTCAAGGTGCCCAAGAAAGTCCAGCAAGCGTCAGGACCGTCTCCTAAAGTTGATGCAGCTGCGGGATCAGGGCACCACCAGTACAGAGCTTGCTCAGGAATGGCAGCAGGCAGGTGTGAGTGCATCTGCACGGACAGTGAGGCGAAGACTTTTGGAGGACGGCCTGGTGTCAAAAAGGGCAGCAAAGAAGCAACTCCTCTCCAGGAAAAACATCAGGGACAGACTGATATTCTGCAAAAGGTACAGGGATTGGACTGCTGAGGACTGGGGTAACGTCATTTTCTCTGATGAATCCCCTTTCTGATTGTTTGGGGCATCCGGAAAAAAGCTTGTCCTGAGAAGACAAGGTGAGTGCTACCATCAGTCCTGTGTCATGCCAACAGTAAAGCATCATGAGACTATTCATGTGTGGGGTTGCTTCTCAGCCAAGGGAGTGGGCTCACTCACAATTTTGCCTAAGAACACAGCCATGAATAAAGAATGGTACCAACACATCCTCCGAGAGCAACTTCTCCCAACCATCCAGGAACAGTTTGGTGACAAACAATGCCTTTTCCAGCATGACGGAGCACCTTGCCATAAGGCAAAAGTGATAACCAAGTGGCTCATGGAAGAAAACATCAATATTTTGGGTCCATGGCCAGGAAACTTCCCAGACCTTAATCCCATTGAGAACTTGTGGTCCATCCTCAAGAGGTGGTTGGACAAACAAAACCCCACAAATTCTGACATAATCCAAGCATTGATTATACAAAAATGGGCTGCCTTCAGTCAGGATGTGGCACAGAAGTTAATTGACAGCATGCCAGGGCGGATTGCAGAGGTCTTGAAAAAGAAGGGTCAACACTGCAAATATTGACTCTTTGCATCAACTTAATGTAATTGTCAATAAAAGCCTTTGACACTTATGAAATGCTTGTAATTATTCTTCAGTATTCCATAGTAACATCTGACAAAAATATCTAAAGACACTGAGGCAGCAGACTTTGTGAAAATTAATATTTGGCTACGACTGTATATAAAAATCATCCGATTAATCGGTATCGGCTTTTTTGGTCCTCCAAATATCGGTATCGACATATATATATGTACAGTACCAGTCAAAAGTCCTCTACACACCTAGTAATTCAAGGGTCTTTCTTTCTTTTTTACTATTTTCTACATGGTAGAATAATAGTGAAGACATCAAAACTATGAAATAACACATATGGAATCATGTAGTAACCAAAAAAGTATAAAACAAATCGAAATATATTTTATATTGAGATTCTTCAAAGCAGCCAGCCTTTGCCTTGATGACAGCTTTGCACAATCTTGGGATTCTCTCAACCAGCTTCATGATGTAGTTACCCTGAATGCATTTCAATTAACAGGTGTGCCTTATTGAAAGTTAATTTGAGAAATGTATTTCCTTCTTAAGCCAATCAGTTGTGTTGTGACAAGGTAGGGGTGGTATACAGACGATAGCCTTATTTGGTAAAAGACCAAGTACATATTATGGCAAGAACAGCTAAAATAAGCAAAGAGAAACAACAGTCCATCATTACTTTAAGACAATGTCAATGAAAGATCAGTGGAATCTGTGAGGGTAGCTGGACAGGTAGGATGACTGACAGTGAAGGTGAACAGAGGAATGGATGAGACTGAGGCAGGAA
The DNA here is from genome assembly GCF_901001165.1 of Salmo trutta. NCBI lineage: Eukaryota > Metazoa > Chordata > Actinopteri > Salmoniformes > Salmonidae > Salmo > Salmo trutta. The sequence goes on along the minus strand of NC_042981.1, from coordinate 13,151,838 downwards.
TTCCTTTAACCATAAAGTGGTATATTTACTGGGAGGTATGGATTCATGGACGCACAGAACTTCTGGATTAGACAGAGTTAAGGAAGAGAAAGCAGCGAGATCGGGCGATGGCGATTTCCTCCTTTTATGGAGTTGAGACCTGTCAGACATTTCTACCTGACCTAATTAAAGCTCCCCTGGCCCAGCTGAGCAAGTGGCCATGAATTAAAGGATTCTTCCACCAACTCCATGGGCCTTTTCTACAGTCAATGTCAAGAACTTTGAAAGTTCCTTCAAGTGCAGTTGCAAAAACCATCAAGTGCTATGATGAAACTGTCTCTGTGTTATGTTATGTTAGCTAGCTACAAAGTTGCTTTTGTATAATAGCCAACCTCTACCGACTAGCAGCACTGTAGAAACTATTACATTACAACGGAACGATTTGACTAGTGCAGTGTTAGCTAGCTAGCTACATAGCTGTCTTTGTCATAGCTTGATAATTGTGTAGTTTAGTAATAGCTAGGTTAGCTAGCCAGCTATTTCCGTCCCCCGCGACGCCATTGTTCCATACCCAGCCAACTATTACCGACGAGCAGCATTGTAGAAACTAAATACATTACAAAGGAACGTCTTGATTAGTGTTATGTTATGTTAGCTAGCTACAAAGTTGCTTTTGTATAATAGCCAACCTCTACCGACTAGCAGCACTGTAGAAACTATTACATTACAACGGAACGACTTGATTAGTGTAGTGTTGTGTTAGTTAGCTAGCATTTTCGTCATTTTAGTCAATAAGATTTTCGCAACGTAAGCTTAACTTTCTGAACATTCGAGACGTGTAGTCCACTTGTCATTCCAATCTCCTTTGCATTAGCGTAGCCTCTTCTGTAGCTTGTCAACTATGTGTCTGGCTATCCCTGTTCTCTCCCCTCTGCACAGGCCATACAAACGCTTCACACCGCGTGGCCGCTGCCACTCTAACCTGGTGGTCCCAGCGCGCACGACCCACGTGGAGTTCCAGGTCTCCGGCAGCCTCTGGAACTGCCGGTCTGCGGCCAACAAGGCTGAGTTCATCTCAGCCTATGCTACCCTCCAGTCCCTAGACTTCCTGGCGCTGACGGAAACATGGATTACCACAGATAACACTGCTACTCCTACTGCTCTCTCCTCGTCTGCCTACGTGTTCTCGCATACCCCTAGAGCATCGAGCCAGCGGGGTGGTGGCACTGGAATCCTCATCTCTCCCAAGTGGACATTCTCTCTTTCTCCCCTGACCCATTTGTCTATCTCCTCATTTGAATTCCATGCTGTCACAGTTACCAGCCCTTTCAAGCTTAACATCCTTATCATTTATCGCCCTCCAGGTTCCCTTGGAGAGTTCATCAATGAGCTTGATGCCTTGATAAGTTCCTTCCCTGAGGATGGCTCACCTCTCACAGTTCTGGGTGACTTTAACCTCCCCACGTCTACCTTTGACTCATTCCTCTCTGCCTCCTTCTTTCCACTCCTCTCCTCCTTTGACCTCACCCTCTCACCTTCCCCCCCTACTCACAAGGCAGGCAATACGCTTGACCTCATCTTTACTAGATGCTGTTCTTCCACTAATCTCATTGCAACTCCCCTCCAAGTCTCCGACCACTACCTTGTATCCTTTTCCCTCTCGCTCTCATCCAACACTTCTCACTCTGCCCCTACTCGGATGGTATTGTGCCGTCCCAACCTTCGCTCTCTCTCTCCCGCTACTCTCTCCTCTTCCATCCTATCATCTCTTCCCTCTGCTCAAACCTTCTCCAACCTATCTCCTGATTCTGCCTCCTCAACCCTCCTCTCCTCCCTTTCTGCATCCTTCGATTTTCTCTGTCCCCTATCCTCCAGGCCGGCTCGGTCCTCCACTCCTGCGCCGTGGCTCGACGACTCACTGCGAGCTCACAGAACAGGGCTCCGGGCAGCCGAGCGGAAATGGAGGAAAACTCGCCTCCCTGCGGACCTGGCATCCTTTCACGCCCTCCTCTCTACATTTTCCTCTTCTGTCTCTGCTGCTAAAGCCACTTTCTACCACTCTAAATTCCAAGCATCTGCCTCTAACCCTAGGAAGCTCTTTGCTACCTTCTCCTCCCTCCTGAATCCTCCTCCCCCTCCCCCCCCTCCTCTCTCTCTGCGGATGACTTCGTCAACCATTTTGAAAAGAAGGCTGATGACATCCGATCCTCGTTTGCTAAGCCAAACGACACCGCTGGTCCTGCTCACACTGCCCTACCCTGTGCTTTGACCTCTTTCTCCCCTCTCTCTCCAGATGAAATCTCGCGTCTCGTGACGGCCGGCCGCCCAACAACCTGCCCACTTGACCCTATCCCCTCCTCTCTTCTCCAGACCATTTCCGGAGACCTTCTCCCCTACCTCACCTCGCTCATCAACTCATCCTTGACCGCTGGCTACGTCCCTTCCGTCTTCAAGAGAGCGAGAGTTGCACCCCTTCTGAAAAAACCTACACTCGATCCCTCCGATATCAACAACTACAGACCAGTATCCCTTCTTTCTTTTCTCTCCAAAACTCTTGAACGTGCCGTCCTTGGCCAGCTCTCCTGCTATCTCTCTCAGAATGACCTTCTTGATCCTAATCAGTCAGGTTTCAAGACTGGGCATTCAACTGAGACTGCTCTTCTCTGTGTCACGGAGGCTCTCCGCACTGCTAAAGCTAACTCTCTCTCCTCTGCTCTCATCCTTCTAGACCTATCTGCTGCCTTTGATACCGTGAACCATCAGATCCTCCTCTCCACCCTCTCCGAGCTGGGCATCTCCGGCGCGGCCCACGCTTGGATTGCGTCCTACCTGACAGGTCGCTCCTACCAGGTGGCGTGGCGAGAATCTGTCTCCGCACCACGTGCTCTCACCACTGGTGTCCCCCAGGGCTCTGTTCTAGGCCCTCTCCTATTCTCACTATACACCAAGTCACTTGGCTCGGTCATATCCTCACATGGTCTCTCCTATCATTGCTACGCAGACGACACACAATTAATCTTCTCCTTTCCCCCTTCTGATAACCAGGTGGCGAATCGCATCTCTGCATGTCTGGCAGACATATCAGTGTGGATGACGGCTCACCACCTCAAGCTGAACCTCGGCAAGACGGAGCTGCTCCTCCTCCCAGGGAAGGACTGCCCGTTCCATGATCTCGCCATCACGGTTGACAACTCCCTTGTGTCCTCCTCCCAGAGTGCCAAGAACCTTGGCGTGACCCTGGACAACACCCTGTCGTTCTCCACTAACATCAAGGCGGTGACCCGATCCTGTAGGTTCATGCTCTACAACATTCGCAGAGTACGACCCTGCCTCACACAGGAAGCGGCGCAGGTCCTAGTCCAGGCACTTGTCATCTCCCGTCTGGATTACTGCAACTCGCTGTTGGCTGGGCTCCCTGCCTGTGCCATTAAACCCCTACAACTCATCCAGAACGCCGCAGCCCGTCTGGTGTTCAACCTTCCCAAGTTCTCTCACGTCACCCCGCTCCTCCGCTCTCTCCACTGGCTTCCAGTTGAAGCTCGCATCCGCTACAAGTCCATGCTGCTTGCCTACGGAGCTGTGAGGGGTACGGCACCTCCGTACCTTCAGGCTCTGATCAGGCCCTACACCCAAACAAGGGCACTGCGTTCATCCACCTCTGGCCTGCTCGCCTCCCTACCTCTGAGGAAGCACAGCTCCCGCTCAGCCCAGTCAAAACTGTTCGCTGCTCTGGCACCCCAATGGTGGAACAAGCTCCCTCACGACGCCAGGACAGCGGAGTCAATCACCACCTTCCGGAGACACCTGAAACCCCACCTCTTTAAGGAATACCTGGGATAGGATAAAGTAATCCTTCTACCCCCCCTACGAAAGATTTAGATGCACTATTGTAAAGTGGTTGTTCCACTGGATATCTTAAGGTGAATGCACCAATTTGTAAGTCGCTCTGGATAAGAGCGTCTGCTAAATGACTTAAATGTAAATGTAATGTAAATGTATGTCTCTCATGAGGATCGCCACAGGAAAGGAAGACCCAGAGTTACCTCTGATGCAGAGGATAAGTTAATTAGAGTTAACTGCACCTCAGATTGCAGCCCAAATAAGTGCTTCACAGAGTTCAAGTAAAAGACACATCTCAACATCAACTGTTCAGCGGAAACTGTGTGAATCAGGCCTTCATGGTTGATTTGCTGCAAAGGAACAACTACTAAAGGACACTAATAATAAAGAAGAGACTTGCTTGGGCCAAGAAACACGAGCAATGGACATTAGACCGGTGGAAATCTGTCCTTTGGTCTGATGAGTCTTTGGGAGACACAGAGTAGGTGAACGGATTATCTCTGCATGTGTGGTTCTCACCGTGAAGCATGGAGGAGGTGTAATGGTGCTTTGCTGTGACACTGTCTGTGATTTATTTAGAATTCAAGGCAAACTTAACCAGAATGGCTACCATAGCATTCTGCAGCGATACGCCATCCCATCTGGTTTGCGGTTAGTGGGCTGTGTAAGGGCTATTTGAATGAGAGTAAAGGAGTGCTGCATCAGATGACCTGGCCTCCACAATCACCCGACCTCAACCCAATTGAGATGGTTTGGGATGAGTTGGATCGCAGAGTGAAGGAAAAGCAGCCAACAAGAGCTCAGCATATATGGGAACTCCTTCAAGACTGTTGGAAAATCATTTCTCATGAGGCTGGTTGAGAGAATGCCAAGAGTGTGCAAGGCAAAGGGTGGCTACTTTGAAGATTCTAAAATGTAGAATATATTTTGATTTGTTTAATACTTTTTTGGTTACTACACATTTCCATTGGGGTTATTTCGTAGTTTTGATGTCTTCACTATTATTCAACAATGTAGAAAATAGTAAAATATGAACAAAAACCCTTGAATGAGTAGGTGTGTCCAAACTTTCAACTGGTACTGTATATAAACTTGGAATCGTTTTGACATTCTACAGCACTGTTGGATAAGCATTTCGCTGCATCTGGCATAACACCTGCAAAGACTGTGTGCGTGTGTGTACTCACAGTGATGGGTCGTGGACCAAATCTTTGAGGTTTACTCCACTGCGGTCCTCAGCCAGGTTCCTGAAGCAGCTGTCACTCACTGTAGAGAGAAATAGAAAGGGTGAGAGACAGAGAGAAAAAGAGAGAGAAAAAGAGAGAGACAAAGATAGCGAGAGAATGTGCGGTTAAAATTGGCAAAAACACAGGGCCGTGGGGTGAGACATGGACGCAGTTTGAGCCGCACCCTCTTCAACATATATATCAACGAATTGGCGAGGGCACTAGAACAGGCTGCAGCACCCAGCCTCACCCTACTAGAATCTGAAGTCAAACGTCTATTGTTCGCTGATGATCTGGTGCTTCTGTCCCCAACCAAGGAGGGCCTACAGCAGCACCTAGATCTTCTGCACAGATTCTGTCAGACCTGGGCCCTGACAGTAAATCTCAGTAAGACAAAAATAATGGTGTTCCAAAAAAGGTCCAGTTGCCAGGACCACAAATAAAAATTCCATCTAGACTCCGTTGCCCTAGAGCACACAAAAAACGATGCCTAAATATCAATGCCACATGTAACTTCCACAAAGCTGTGAACGATCTGAGAGACAAGGCAAGAAGGGCCTTCTACGCCATCAAAAGGAACATAAAATTTGACATAACAATTAGGATCTGGCTAAAAATACTTGAATCAGTTATTGAACCCATTGCCCTTTATGGTTGTGAGGTCTGGGGTCCACTCACCAACCAAATATTCACAAAATGGGGCAAACACCAAATTGAGAGACTGCATGCAGAATTCTGCAAAAATGTCCCCCGTGTTCAACGTAAAACACCAAATAATGCATGCAGAGCTGAATTAGGCAAATACCCGCTAATTATCAAAACCTTCCAAAACAAAGCCATCACCTACAGAGATTTGAACCTGGATAAAAAAATGTTTTTATTTCTATTGGAAGGGTTGAATCATTTGAAATTATGTCTACTTATGATCAGGTAAAAGGTTTATGTTTCTGTCTCCATATGATATGGTAAATATATCCAATGCAAAAAACATTAAATTGAAATGTTATTAATATTAATTTGCATATATTTCCGTTAATTCCCATATATTTCTTTTAATTCCCATGGAATGTTTCCACCTCTGAATATTCCCCAAAATGTGCAACCCTAGCTGTGACATCACACCTTGTCTCTCCATCATCACTCTTTTCTCAAGGGAGTGGGAGAGAGAATGAAAAAAAGTGAGAGAAATAGGCATGAGGAAAAAGATGAGAAGACAAGAGGATAAGCTAAATATAGTAGAGTGCAGACGGGGAGAGAAAGTAAGTGAGAGCGAGAGCGAGAGCGTGAGAGTGAGAGTGAGCGCGAGCGCGAGAGAGAGAGAAAGAGAGAGAATGGGTGTAGGGTGTGGTGGTCGTGGCAGTGTGATGGCAGTGAGAAAGAGTGTGCGAAAGAGAGAGAGAGTGAGAAAGAGAAAAAGAGAGAGAGAGAGAGAGAAAGAGTGAGAGAGTGAGAAAGAGAAAAAGAGAGAGAGAGAGAGAGAGAGAGAGAGAGAGACAGAGAATGGGTGTAGGGTGTGGTGGTCGTGGCAGTGTAATGGCACCATGGCTGTGTGGTCTGTACTGGAGCACTGACCTGTAGCCTGGTAAATAAATGATAAAGCACTGACCTGTAGCCTGGTAAATAAATGATAAAGCACTGACCTGTAGCCTGGTAAATAAATGATAAAGCACTGACCTGTAGCCTGGTAAATAAATGATAAAGCACTGACCTGTAGCCTGGTAAATAAATGATAAAGCACTGACCTGTAGCCTGGTAAATAAATGATAAAGCACTGACCTGTAGCCTGGTAAATAAATGATAAAGCACTGACCTGTAGCCTGGTAAATAAATGATAAAGCACTGACCTGTAGCCTGGTAAATAAGGCCTACCTTCAAACTCAGTGCCTCTCTCTCATTGTAGACCTCCACAAGTGTAGTTCATCCTTGGGAGCAATTTCCAAACCCCTGAAGGTACCACGTTCATCTGTACAAACAATAGTATGCAAGTATAAACACCATGGGACCACACAGCCGTCATACCGCTCAGGAAGGAGATGAGTTCTGTCTCCTAGAGATGAGCATACTTTGGGGCGAAAAGTGCAAATCAATCCCAGAACAACAGCAAAGGACCTTGTGAAGATTCTGGAAGAAACAGGTACAAAAGTATCTATATCCACAGTAAAACGAGTCCTATAGCAACATAATCTGAAAGGCCGCTCAGCACGGAAGAAGCCACTGCTCCAAAACCGCCATAAAAAAGCGAGACTACGGTTTGCAACTGCACATGGGGACAAAGATTGTACTTTTTGGAGAAATGTCCTCTGGTCTGATGAAACAAAAATAGATCTGTTTGGCCATAATGACCATCCTTACGTTTGGAGGAAAAAGGGGGAGGCTTGCAAGCCGAAGAACACCATCCCAACCGTGAAGCACACCATCCTAACCGTGAACTGCAGACATCTGTGAATCTTAATTGGGAACAGATATTTAACAGAGATTTTATCGTCATTCTGTTACCAGAGTTTGCATCTGCAGTTCTTCCAGTAAATGTATTTTTGTAAAATGTTCAGTGTAAATTGTTAAAAGTAGTCCTTGCGCATAGAGTTGTATGGTTTGTTAAACTTTGAAATAAATGGTTTTTGTTTGGCATACATTTTAAAAATGAGTCAAAGCATAATTCCGTTTCAATGGAATATCCCACACACATTACTTACAGAAAGAAAGAATAGAGTAAAGAGAGGGATAAGAACAAAACAGCCTCAGCCACAGCCTCAGCCCCAGCCTCAGCCTTAACCCAAACCTCAACCTCAGCTCCAGCCTTAACCCAAACCTCAACCTCAGCTCCAGCCTTAACCCAAACCTCAACCTCAGCTCCAGCCTTAACCCAAACCTCAACCTCAGCTCCAGCCTTAACCCAAACCTCAACCTCAGCTCCAGCCTTAACCCAAACCTCAACCTCAGCTCCAGCCTTAACCCAAACCTCAACCTCAACCTCAGCCTTAACCCAAACCTCAACCTCAGCTCCAGCCTTAACCCAAACCTCAACCTCAGCTCCAGCCTTAACCCAAACCTCAACCTCAGCTCCAGCCTTAACCCAAACCTCAACCTCAGCCCCAGCCTTAACCCAAACCTCAACCTCAGCCCCAGCCTTTGCCCCAGTCTCAACCTCAGCCCCAGTCTCAATCTCAGCCTTAGTCCAAAACTCAGCCCCAGCCCTATACCCCAGGCCCAGTCTCAATCCCAAACCCACCAGCCTTATTACCCAGCCCCAGTCTCAATCCCAGCCCTATACACCAGCCCCAGGCTCAGGCCCAGCCCTATAACCCAGCCCCAGTCTCAATCCCAACCCCACCAGCCCTATAACCCAGCCCCAGTCTCAATCCCAACCCCACCAGCCCTATAACCCAGCCCCAGTCTCAATCCCAACCCCACCAGCCCTATAACCCAGCCCCAGTCTCAATCCCAACCCCACCAGCCCTATAACCCAGCCCCAGTCTCAATCGCAGCCCTATACACCAGCCCCAGGCTCAGGCCCAGCCCTATAACCCAGCCCCAGTCTCAATCCCAACCCCACCAGCCCTATAACCCAGCCCCAGTCTCAATCCCAACCCCACCAGCCCTATAACCCAGCCCCAGTCTCAATCCCAGCCCTATACACCAGCCCCAGGCTCAGGCCCAGCCCTATAACCCAGCCCCAGTCTCAATCCCAGCCCTATACACCAGCCCCAAGCTCAGGCCCAGCCCTATACACCAGCCCCAAGCTCAGGCCCAGCCCTATACACCAGCCCCAGTCTCAATCCCAGCCCTATACACCAGCCCCAAGCTCAGGCCCAACCCAGTTCTTCATTCATTTGAAGTGGGAGGATCAAAACGAGGTGATAGTTACATAACAAGACACAGGGGAGGATTATCTCACTAGTCTCTACCTGCTGTGAAATACAAGCTGGCTGGGAGAGAACATACTATTAGAAAGAGAGAATGAGAAAGGGGGGAGTGAAGGAGAGAGAGAGAGAGAGAGAGAGAGATTAGAGCAACCTCTGGAATATCCGCTACCCTGCAATGCAGCTGTTCCCCCTCTCTCTTTACGTCCCTCTCTCTCGGTGTGTTTTCCCTCCCTCTGTCCTCTCTCTCTCTCCATCTCAGTGACTCTCATTCTGACCTGAGTATAACCACCACAGCCAGGACAGCCATACCATATATTAAACATCAATTAATTATCTTGGCAAAGGAGAAATGCTAACTAAAAGGGATATAAACAAATCTGTGTCCAACATTTGAGAGAAATAAGCTTTGTGTGTGTATGGAACATTTCTGGGATCTTTTATTTCAGCTCATGAAACATGGGACCAACACTTTACATGTTGCGTTTATATTTTTGTTCAGTATAATATTAACTCCTGCAGAACAAAGCAGTTCTTGCAATGATATGATAAATCAAATGTACATGTTGAATCGGGAACAGGAGAGGAGAAATACGATTTATTTATTTCAGCATCTTGATAGAATGAATGAGCAGTTAGGGACTGTCTGTAAAGGTGCTACCTTTATCAGCATAATAAAAGCTGATATTATTTCAACCACATAAAATATGTATTTAAGCCAAAGTGAAATGTTATCAGAAACATGTTGGGCTGTTTTCACAGCTTTTTCCCCCTTAAAACCGGTCAAACTGATTTTTTTCAATAATTGCATTTTCTCCCTGGTCCCTAAACATCTTCGCTGTGCGAGAGAAGCAGAGATGAACGATAACTCGACCGATGTCAACTACATTGAAGCATTCATTTTAATGACTTATGTTATGACATATTTTCTGGTGAGCAAGGGTTTATTTATTCTTCCAGGTCAACAAGTAATGTAGCTAGGCTAATTTATAAACAAGTTGACTAACAAATAGCCTAGCAAAATGTCAGAAATTAGAAGCAGGAATATAGCCTATGTATACGGAACAAAAATATAAACGCAACATGTAATGTGTTGCACTGCATGAAGCAAATGGTGGTCACACCAGATACTGACTGGTTTTCTGATCCCCGCCTCTACCTTTCTTTAAAGGTATCTGTGACCAACATACGCATATCTGTATTCCCAGTCATGTGACATCCATACACTAGGGCATAATGCATTTATTTCAATTGACAGATTTTCTTATATGAACTCTAACTCAGTACAATCTTTGAAATTGTTGCATGTTGCATTTATATTTTTGTTCAGTGTAAATTAGGTTAAAAAAATGAATATCCTGTACCCCCTGTAAAAAATAAGAAGGTACAGCGCATCTGACTGTACAGCGCATTTTTATAATAGTGGGATAGGGTTGGGTGCAGGCATCAGATTTTCACTTTGTCACATATAGGTCGGGTAGTTGCAGATGGGTTATTAACAATTATGGGCAGATGCAGGTGAACAAACAGCTGACCCGTGCATCACTAACACACACACAACATACATACATTCTATACTACTGATGACAGAGAGGGAGAAAGCGAGAGAGAGAGATGTTTTATTGTAGACAGAGATGATTAAAAAGAGGGCGAGAGAGAGAGAGAGAGAGAGAGAGAGAGAGGGAGAGAGAGAGAGGGAGAGAGAGAGAGGGAGAGAAAAAGAGCTAAAGTGCAATCACCTGGAGATTCTTCATTTTCATTAGTTTTAAATAATTACATTATGCAGCAGCAGAGTCCTCGGGTTGCATCCCAAATGGTACCCTATCCTCTATATAGTGCACTACTTTAGACCAGTCTTATGGGCCCGGGGCAAAAGTAGTGCACTACATAGGGAATAGGGTGCTATTGGGACTAGAGGTCGACCGATTAATCGAAATGGCCGATTAATTGGGGCCGATTTCAAGTTTTCATAACAATTGGTAATCGGTATTTTTGGACACCAATATTTTTTTTACACCTTTATTTAACTAGGCAAGTCAGATTAAGAACACATTCTTATTTTCAATGATGGCCTAGGAACGGGGGTTAACTGCCTTGTTCAGGGGGGATTCAGGGATTCGTTTTTGCAACCTTCTGGTTACTAGTCCAACGCTCTAACCACCTGCCTTACATTGCACTCCACGAGAAGCCTGCATGGCAGGCTGACTACCTGTTACACGAGGGCAGCAAGAAGTCAAGGTAAGTTGCTAGCTAGCATTAAACTTATCTTGTAAAAAACTATCAATCTTAACATAATCACTAGTTAACTATATATAGTTGATGATATTACTAGTTTATCTAACGTGTCCTGCGTTGGATATAATCGATGCGGTGCCTGTTAATTTCTCATCGAATCACAGCCTACTTCGACAAACGGGTGATGATTTAACAAGCGCATTTACGAAAAAAGCACTGTCGTTGCACCAATGTACCTAACCATAAACATCAATGCCTTTCTTTAAAATCAATACACAAGTATATCTTTTTAAACCTGCATATTTAGTTAATATTGCCTGCTAACATGAAATTGTGTCACTGCTCTTGCGTTCATTGCCTGGCTCGTTGCGAACTAATTTGCCAGAATTTTCCGTAATTATCACATACCATTGAAGGTTGTGCAATGTAACAGGAATATTTAGACTTAGGGATGCCAACCGTTAGATAAAATACGGAACGGTTCCGTATTTCACTGAAAGAAAAAAACGTTTTGTTTTCGAGATGATAGTTTCCGGATTCGACCATATTAATGACCTAAGGTTCGTATTTCTGTGTGTTTATTATATTATAATTAAGTCTATGATTTGATAGAGCAGTCTGACTGAGCGGTGGTAGGCACCAACAGGCTCGTAAGCATTCATTCAAACAGCACTTTCGTGCGTTTTGCCAGCAGCTCTTCGCAATGCATTGCGCTGTTTATGACTTCAAGCCTGTCAACTCCTAAGATTAGGCTGGTGTAACCGATGTGAAATGGCTTGCTAGTTAGCGGGTGCGCGCTAATAGCGTTTCAAACGTCACTCGCTCTGAGACTTGGAGTAGTTGTTCCCCTTGCTCTACATGGGTAACGCTGCTTCGAGGGTGGCTGTTGTCGATGTGTTCCTTGTTCGAGCCCAGGTAGGAGCGAGGAGAGGGACGGAAGCTATACTGTTACACTGGCAATACTAAAGTGCCTATAAGAACATCCAATAGTCAAAGGTATATGAAATACAAATCGTATAGAGAGAAATAGTCCTATAATTCCTATAATAACTACAACCTAAAACTTCTTACCTGGGAATATTGAAGACTCATGTTAAAAGGAACCACCAGCTTTCATATGTTCCCATGTTCTGAGCAAGGCACTTAAACGTTAGCTTTCTTACATGGCACATATTGCACTTTTACTTTCTTCTCCCACACTTTGTTTTTGCATTATTTAAACCAAATTGAACATGCGTCACGTCCTGACCAGTAAAGGGGTCTTTTGTCATTGTAGTATGGTCAGGGCGTGGCAGGGGGTGTTTGTTTTAGGGGTTTTGGTCTAGGGGATTTTGGTTCTAGTTTTCATTTTCTATGTTTTGTTTTCCAGGTTTGGCCGTGTGTGGTTTCCAATCAGAGGCAGGTGTCTTTCGTTGTCTCTGATTGGAAGCCATACTTAGGCAGCCTGTTTTGCTTTGGGTTTTGTGGGTGGTTGTTTTTTCGTATAGTCCTTGTGTCCATACAGAACTGTTGTTTGGCGTTGGTTTATTTTGTTAAAGTGTTCTCTATAAATAAAAGAAAGAAGATGAGCACGATACCCGCAGCGCCTTGGTCTGTCCTTTACGACGCCCCTGACAACATGTTTCATTATTTATTTGAGGCTAAATTGATTTTATTGATGTATTATATTAAGTGTTAATTCAGTATTGTTGTAATTGTCATTATTACAAATAAATAAAAGGGGGGTTAGGGTTAGGCCGATTAATCGGTATCGGCTTTTTTTGGTCCCCCAATAATCGGTATCGGCGTTGAAAAATCATAATCGGTCGACCTCTAATTGGGACGTAGAAAAGAGTCCTGGAGTCTTGCAGTAACAGCTCTATGTAAAGGGCATCTCCTCCTTTATTGATGTTTTATAAATATTGAATAGATGCTTCTTACTAATAAAACAGTTCAATGTAGAATTTCTGAGGAAAAAAATGAGGTTTTACAGGAAAATAAAATTGGAGAGATGAATATGTTTTTCCTTGAAACTACTGTGCTGATCTATCCTCGACTGACTCCATCCTACCTTAACCCTCCTCTCCATCCCCCTCCCAATAGCCCCTCTCTCATCCCTCTATTTTATCATCCCTTCTTTCCCCCATCAACCTTCTCTGGGTAGAAATAGAGCAAAACGGGTGAAAGAAAAGAGGAAGGGAAGAGAGAGGGGAAGAAAAATGAAGGGAAAAATGGAAAGCAAGGGACATTGTAAGGAGGGATGGAGTGAGTAAGAGAAGGGGGTGGAGAGGACATGAGAACACAAAGGATGTAAAAATGAAAGGATGGACAAAGAGGAGAGGAGATGAATGATGAGGAGGGCCAAAACATACATCTTAGATTGACAGGTCTAGTCGGAGTGAGGGAGAGCAGAGCAGAGCAGAGCAGAGCAGAGGAGAGGAGAGGAGAGGAGAGGAGAGGATGATAATGTGGGAAGGAGAGAAGAGGGCAGGATGACAATGTGGGAAGGAGAGGAAAGGGAAGGATGATAATTAGGAAAGGAGAGGAAAGGGAAGGATGATAATGAGGGAAGGAGAGGAGAGGGCAGGATGATAATGAGGGAAGGAGAGGAAAGGGAAGGATGATAATTAGGAAAGGAGAGGAAAGGGAAGGATGATAATGAGGGAAGGAGAGGAGAGGGCAGGATGATAATGAGGGAAGGAGAGGAAAGGGAAGGATGATAATTAGGAAAGGAGAGGAAAGGGAAGGATGATAATGAGGGAAGGAGAGGAGAGGGCAGGATGATAATGAGGGAAGGAGAGGGCAGGATGATAATGAGGGAAGGAGAGGGTAGGATGATAATGACAGAAGGAGAGGGCAGGATGATAATGACAGAAGGAGAGGGCAGGATGATAATGAGGGAAGGAGAGGAAAGGGAAGGATGATAATGAGGGAAGGAGAGGAGAGGAGAGGGCAGGATGATAATGAGGGAGGAGAGGAAAGGGAAGGATGATAATGAGGGAGGGGAGTGACACGAGTCCTGCCACTGGCTGCCTGCTCCTGTGAATGAAAACACACACAAACACAAACACACACTTCCATTCCCCTGTGGTGAGAACATATAGTAATTACCCAAAAGCCTTCACACTGATGATCTCCGTCATTGGCTGGGCCTACTGGACACACACACACACACACCTACTGAGGACAAGGGTGGCATGTCATTACCATAACCCTGCTCCATCAGATCAACACTATAACACTACAGTTTCAGCAAACACTCTACATGATGACAGATGCGGTGAGGGCAATCCAACTAGGCCAAAACAATGGAATTGACACAAAAAAGTTGGGGAAAGGTCCCAAATCTCCCCATTGCCTCCCAGCAAAATGATCCTACATTTAGGCTATTGTTTATATGTGTATTTCACACCATGTTGAGATAAAAATCGGAGTACAATGCTTCTATGGATGTCAACACATGTTCATGTCATCTTAGCCAATCAACTGCATTACAGTTAAAAATGGCTTTGACTACCACCACCGATTTTTGTATGCTAGCTATGCTAACGAACGGGAGTTAGCATTTAGCAGTCACTTCTCCTAAACCTGAAAAGGGACAGCTTCTAAATGTTACGCAGCAAAAACTGCCAAATATATCCAAATCGGACATAAGTAACCACATTGTGGGCCTGGTACAATACATAAATCATGAAGGATTTTGAGGAATATCCACTTTGTTAGGTCAGATTTGTTGAATGTGCGCCAATCTAGTCAATGGAACGGTCTGCGTTCCAATGACTCCTTTACCACTAATGTACTACTGCATAGGATATGGCACACTGGAGCCGGCTTCCTGGACCCAGATTCTCCTTTGAAAGTGCTTGTAACCTCCTAGAGTTGATCAAAGTTACATAACAAACTATGTCAGTTTAATCTAGAGATATCAGTTTTTTTGCATTGGATACAGCTCAGTCCACCGCAACCAGTGTCGCACTTCCGCTTGTGAGCTAGAGCGGCGTTTGTCAGACCATGAGACATCCCGAGAAATTGGTCTTCTCACGAAAACGTCTATAGCGTACCACTCTATGGAAAGGGGAGACTCTCACAATGGTGTTCTCTGTTTTGTTCTACGACCTCCAAAAGTGTCAGGGGACTCGTCTGAAGTCAATATCGTCGATGTGCCAACTTCTGTTTGTAGCGTCCGAAACGTTTGGGCTACAAACTAATGTGACCCCACTGTGGAAAGGGGACATTCTCATGAACACAATGGTGTTCTCTGTTTTGCACTACGAGCCCCACAAGTGTCGCGGGACCAGTACCGGTTTCAAAAAATGTACAGAAGTATGAAGGGTGTTTTGTGCCTACCCCCCAAAAAAGGGATTAAATATGTGTATTTATATATCCTAGATATAGGACAGACACTTCAAAACCTTGTTTCTTATGATACATTTTTAACTGTCTTTTTTGCCATTTATGAATGCGTTATTGAATGTGTTTCTCTGGGCTATAGTAGTAAAGGCCAAATTCTATACTTTAACAAATATTATTTTTATATATTTTTGTTGATACCTAAAGTAAAACAAATTCAAAACCACATAGCTAAACGATACATACTATGACCATCTTAAAACACTTCCATGTCAACTTATAACCCCCCCACCTCCACGTCTTACATGCTGACCACACCGCTCAAGTCACGTGGGAGAGCGTTGCAAAATACATTTAAACATACGTTATTCAATTATTGCACCCACGCTGCTCGCTCGCGCCAACGAGCGTCTGCCAAGCACTAAAATAGAAGTCAGCTCTATTTGAGACGCTGAACGCGGTGCAAGTCCTGCCTCTCCCATCTCCTCATTGGTTAATAGAAGCAGATACCCACATGCCATCTCCTCATTGGTTATACCCACGTGGGTGATTGAAAGATGAACTGAGTTCGGTCAGTCGTCGTGTTAACTATGATGGCGGCAGATAGCCCAGTGGTTAGCGCGTTGGACTTGTAACCGAAAGGTTGAAAGATCGAATCCCCGAGCTGACGAAGTAAAAATCTTTCGTTCTGCCTCTGAACAAGCCAGTCATTGAAAATAAGAATTTGTTCTTAACTGACTTGCCTAGTTAAAAAGGTTAAAAAAAATGAAAATAATAAACTATGATGCCAATCGTCATATCAAGTCCAAAGAATAAAAAGCCTGGAAGGAGGAGAGATGACTAGAAACTATTTGGTTGACCATTTTATGTGTGGATTAATTGTCGGAGTAGAGGACCTTGTGCATTTCAGGTAAAATAACAACTCAACGTTTTTATCCAAGGACAAACTAGCTAGCAACAGCAAGCTAGCTAGCTAATTTGCCATAAATGTTTAATGCTTTTGGACCTGTCCCCAAATTACTATAATCGTTTTAGAGTTTGTTTTGATATTTCAACCTGCAAAAATCTATTTGCGCAAGATGGCGCACAGCCGGTTTGGGTACAGTGTTAGACTCCAGAGAATTAAGTCCAGGAATAGGAAGACCCACCAGGGCTCCAGAGTGGCGCAGCGGCCTAAGGCACCGCATCTCAGTGCAAGAGGTGTCACTACATACACCCTGGTTCGAATCCAGGCTGTATCACAACCGGCCATGATTGGGAGTCCCATAGGGCGCTGCACAATTGGCCCAGCGTTGTCCGGGTTTGGCCGGTGTAGGCCGTCATTGTAAATAAGAATTTGTTCTTAACTGACTTGCCTAGTTAAATAAAGGTTACATTAGTATTTTTTTTTAAACCTATGTATCCCCTATGATGCCTACTATGGTCAGGATAAATGTGCCAGTGATTTTACCCTGCTGAGGTAGACCGGCTGTGGATGGATACACTGTCATTCTGTCATTGCCGTAACCATGTGCTTAACATGCCCACAACCACACTGTCACTGCTGCTTACTGTCTCTCAGTAAACAGGATGTAATTCCCATCGCATGTAATTCCCGTAACTCTGTGGCACTAAAGACTAAACAGGCTAAGAGACTGGACTTGTCACATCACATATCTCCATACATTAATTGGCTGCCTGGCAGCCCTGCAGATAGCAGAAGGCCAAGGGATACATTACCGTAACTACAGCACTAAACAGGCTGACAGCATGTCCTTCCAGTAACCCTGCTGTACTAAACCTGTCTCATACCTCCTATAGACTACACTGTATGTGCTGACATGCAGTTTGCAAAATGCCAAGGGACGCATACTATAATGTAATCTCTATTCAACATAATCTGATTATCTCATCCATAGAAGGGGCTGAATGTACGGATGTGTCCCAAATGGCACCCCTATTCCCTTTATATACACACACAGGGAACACGGTACCATTTGGGACGGAAGCCTATGTATGTCAGTCTGTTACTATAGAAATGTCATGTGTCACTGCTGCTTGCATGAGTGAATGATTGTGAATAAAAGCGTAGACATTATGAGCTCTCTCTGTGTATTTGAGTGAGTGCAATTGTGTGTGCACTAAGACCACACTCAACAAGCTGTATAGGGCTATAAAAAAACAAGAAAATGCTCATCTAGAGACGGCGCTCCTAGTGGTCAGTGATTTTAATGCAGGGGAACTGAAATCCCTTTTACCTAATTGATAGCAACATGTCACCTATGTAACTAGAGGCTAAAACACTCTAGATCACCATTGCTCCACAGAGGGACGCATACAAAGCTCTCCCTCGCCCTCCATTTGGCAAATCTGACCATAACGTTATCCTCCTGATTCCTGCTTACAAGAAAAAACTCAACCAGGAAGTACCAAAGACACGCTCAATACGGAAGAAGTCTGATGAAGCGGATGCTAAGCTACAGGACTGTTTCACAGCACAACAGGTGTGGACTAACAGTGAAATACTTACTCAAAGGCCCTTCCCAACAATGCAGAGAAAGAAAATAGAGAAATAATAGAAAAGTAAAACAAATAAAAATAAAAGTAATAATAGACACACAATGAGTAATGATAACTTGACTATATACACGGGGTGCGGGTACTTTAGATAATCTGTCAGGCAGAGAGAGCGTGCATCTCCCAAACAGCTGGAGCCAAAACCGACAGCAGTAGCGGTCGGAAAGATGTTCCAAGTTATGATATCTACTAGAAAATGCAAAGGCAAGAATGGGTATGCAAATCAGGAATTTAACAAGTTCAAAGTCTTGGTTGAATATTTGCCATGCGGAATTGAGTCATCATGGAATAGCCTCCCTTATAAATCTGACATTTCCTCTAGGCTCTTAAGTCCTCGAAAAGTTATTGAAGTTACGATGGCCGATTTAGATGTTCTACTGCTCCAATATAATTATTCTGTGATATCATTTCTGACCAGTTTTTATGAGAGATGTAGTCGCTGTCGTTTGTTTCCCGCCATTTCAATTGAAGGGTGTTGAATGTTCGCTTCAAATTTCTATTCCATACAAAGCATTCTGATTACAAAGCATTCTGATTACAAAGGAAACACGGTTATTGGTCACTTTCTCGTTTTAAAACAGGAGACAATAACTCTTCAACATCTCAAATGGCGAGACTGACCAGCTACCTCATGGACAGACTTCATTAGTGTGTTTCAGTCAGGAGCATACTGTCAATTTAGTCAGGCAACGCTCACATTATTCTGACATACAGTGCCTTCAGAAAGTATTCAGACCCCTTCACTTTTTCCACATTGTTATGTTACAGCCTTATTCTAATATTGATTAAATCGTTTTTTTCCCCCCTCATCAATCTACACACAATACCCCATAATGACAAAGAAAAAACAGGTATTAAGAATGTTTTGCTTATCTATAAAATAAAATAAACTGAAATAACATTTACATAAGTATTCAGACCCTTTACTCAGTACTTTGTTGAAGGACCTTTGGCAGCAATTACAGCATTGAGTCTTCTTGGGAATGATGCCACAAGCTTGGCACACCTGTACTTGTGGAGTTTCTCCCATTCTTCTCTACAGAACCTCTCAAGCTCTGTCAGGTTAGATGGGGAGCGTTGCTGCACAGCTATATTTAGGTCTCTCCAGAGATGTTCGATCAAATTCAAGTCCAGGTTCTGGCTGGGCCACTCAAGGACATTCAGAGACTTGTCCCAAAGCCACTCCTGCGTTGTCTTGGCTGTGTGCTTAGGGTCGTGTCCTGTTGGAAGGTGAACCTTCGCCCCAGTCTGAGGTCCTGAGTGCTCTAGAGCAGGTTTTCATCAAGGATCTCTCTGTACTTTGCTCCGTTCATCTTTGCCTCGATCCTGACTAGTTTCCCAGTCCCTGCCACTGAAAAACATGATGCTGCCACCACCATGCTTAACTGCAGGGATGGTGCCAGGTTTCCTCCAGATGTGACGCTTGGCATTCAGGCCAAAGAGTTCAATCTTGGTTTCATCAGACCAGACAATCTTGTTTCTCATGGTCTGAGAGTCTTTAGGTGCCTTTTGGCAAACTCCAAGCAGGCTGTCATGTGCATTTTACTGAGGAGTGGCTTCCGTCTGGCCAATCTATCATAAAGGCCTGATACGTGGAGTGCTGCAGAGATGGTTGTCCTTCTGGAAGTTTCTCCCATCTCAACAGAGGAACTCTAGAGCTCTGTCAGAGTGACCATCGGGTTCTTGGTCACCTCCCTGACCAAGGCCCTTCTCCCCCGATTGCTCAGTTTGGCCGGGCAGCCAGCTCTAGGAAGAGTCTTGGTGGTTCCAAACGTCTTCCATTTAAGAATGACAGAGGCAACTGTTTATTTTATATTACATCAGCAGTTGTCACAAAGTTCTTAACAGATCCCTATAGGGCTTTGGTCAAAGTAATGCACTATAAAGGGATGTGATTTGGTACATAGCCTGAGACTGCAGCAGTGCAGTAATGAGACTACTGGCTGCCCTAGTAGGACCCCTAGAGAGAGGAGGAATGTGGAGAGACACTGTGATGACAGGACCATGCAGAGACAGGAGAGGAGATGTAGAATCCTGTTTGACCAAGACAGCTCTAGGACGAGTCTTGGTGGTTCCAGACTTATTCCATTTAAGAATGATGGAGGTCACTGTGTTCTTGGGGATCTTCAATGCAGCGGAAATGTTTTGGTACCCTTCCCCAGATCTGTGTCTCGACACAATCCTGTCTCGGACCTCTACGGACAATTCCTTCGACCTCATGGCTTGATTTTTGCTCTGACATGCACTGTCAACTGTGGGACCTTATATAGACAGGTGTGTGCCTTTCCAAATCATGTCCAATCAATTTAATTTACCACAGGTTGACTCCAATGGTAAAAATGGATGATTCTAATCGCAATAGCATAGACAAAGATTAGACTGCAGTATATTTATTATTTAAGTAATCCACTCTTAGAATTTGTCTTACCTCTTCAGTGGCCACAATCTCAGTGGTGACATCACTGTATGTCCTCCGGCGTAGTGCAGGGACTTGAACAGACAGGGACTTGAACAGACAGGGACTTGAACAGACAGGGACTTGAACAGACAGGGTCTAGGTGAGACAGGGACTTGAACAGACAGGGACTTGAACAGACAGGGACTTGAACAGACAGGGACTTGAACAGACAGGGACTTGAACAGACAGGGACTTGAACAGACAGGGTCTAGGTGAGACAGGGACTTGAACAGACAGGGACTTGAACAGACAGTGACTTGAACAGACAGGGTCTAGGTGAGACAGGGACTTGAACAGACAGGGTCTAGGTGAGACAGGGACTTGAACAGACAGGGACTTGAACAGACAGGGACTAGGTGAGACAGGGACTTGAACAGACAGGGTCTAGGTGAGACAGGGACTTGAACAGACAGGGACTTGAACAGACAGGGACTTGAACAGACAGGGACTTGAACAGACAGTGACTTGAACAGACAGGGTCTAGGTGAGACAGGGACTTGAACAGACAGGGTCTAGGTGAGACAGGGACTTGAACAGACATGGACTTGAACAGACACGGACTTGAACAGACAGGGACTTGAACAGACAGGGTCTAGGTGAGACAGGGACTTGAACAGACAGGGTCTAGGTGAGACAGGGACTTGAACAGACAGGGACTTGAACAGACACGGACTTGAACAGACAGGGTCTAGGTGAGACAGGGACTTGAACAGACAGGGACTTGAACAGACAGGGTCTAGGTGAGACAGGGACTTGAACAGACAGGGACTTGAACAGACAGGGACTTGAACAGACAGGGTCTAGGTGAGACAGGGACTTGAACAGACAGGGTCTAGGTGAGACAGGGACTTGAACAGACAGGGTCTAGGTGAGACAGGGACTTGAACAGACAGGGACTTGAACAGACAGGGACTTGAACAGACAGGGACTTGAACAGACAGGGTCTAGGTGAGACAGGGACTTGAACAGACAGGGACTTGAACAGACAGCACCTGAGCTCAATTTTGAGTCTCATAGCAAAGGGTTGAATACTTATGTAACAAAAAAAAAATTATAACTTACTTTATAACATTTCCAAAAACCTGTTTTCACTTTGTCATTTATGACAAAGTTAATGAATAACTTTGTCATTAATTGGTGCGACCAAATCATGTGCTGGTGCCACCAACTGAAAAAGTGTAGAACCCTACAGGGTCTCGGCAGCATCAAGTCAGAAGGAAACATACTCTCCATAACAACATGATCCAGTGTTCAGCTCAGTGCTGAAGTCATCGTCAGACTCTCACCACATTAGTCATGTTGAATGAAAAACTCATTATATACAGTACGACTATATCTGACTGACTGTGACCTCGTCCTACTTCCCCCATCCATTACGCCTTTGTGACGTTTAGTAATAATAATAAACAGGGGTATTACTAAGCTCTGTGTGTGTGTGTGTGTGTGTGCCAGGGGGGATTTAAAGGAGAAGAAAGAAGCAGCATAAAACAACAGAAGAAAACGGCCCGAGTTAAGAACCTTAAGAACCTCCCACCATAAACGGACCAAGCAGCGGGGTAAGGAGCTGGAGAGGAGCTATCTGGAGTCGTGGACTTGGGAGGAGATCCTAGCTGGAGAGGGACCATGGAGGAAGGCTGGAGAGGACCGGGAGTGTTATGCTGGAACACGGCTGGCATGGAAGCCTGAAGCAGCCCCCCAAAAACATTTTGGGGGGTGGCACACGGGTAGTTTGGCTGGTGGTAGCTGCTCTCAGCAGACTGAACAGCCTTCCCGAAACACCTGTCTGCATCAGTGAAAGACTGATGTCTCTCTGTATCCCTCTAGCCAAGATCCGTTATGCTGCTCTTCTCAGTGCCTACGCACCAACGTTACCATCTGAAAATCAGGCAAAGGACTGTTTCTACCAGCCACTTGATGAGGAGCACAAAGAGACAAAACCAGCTCAGGAGACGTACAACCATGCCTGCCCGCGCCAACACAGACTGCATAAGCCCCACCTGCAGTACAGTTTGTGGATCTCGGATTGGACTCCACAGTCACCAAAGAATTCAACAATGGAAGTAATCATTTGATACGATGGACTCAAATAGGCAAGCGTGTAAACTACGAGGACAGAGCTGCCGCCATGCTGTCGAGAGAGAAAAACAGAAAGAGAGAGATAGCATGTCTCCGTACATGGACATCGTTACAACACTGTACATAGCCATAATGACATTTGGAACTTTTGTCAGTGTAATGTTTAATGTTCATTTTTAATGTTTATTTCACTTTTGTTTATTATCTACATCACTTGCTTTGGCAATGTAAACATATGTTTCCCATGCCAATAAAGTCCTTTGAATTGAATTGAGAGAGTGTGTGTGTGTGTGTGGTGAGGCAGGCAGAGCAGAGCAGAGGCACTCACGCGACAGCATGTGCCAAGCGTGTGCATGATCCAGCACAGCTCCATTGACATCCTAATGGTCTTATCACACCTCTGATCCTTCGCACTCCCGCTCCCAGGCAGCAGCCACGGAGACTCTCTCTCTCCCTATCACTCAGTCAGGAACTCCACCAGAGCAGGGGAGAGGGAAGAAGGGAGCCTGCAAGGGTCAAACTCCAAAACTCAACCTCTCACTCACACTCACACACACACACACACACACACACACACACAGGCTGTACAAACACACTGCACTACAAAGTCATGACCACTATGGACAGCAGACACCTTAGCCAAATACATTTAAACTCAGTTTTTCACAATTCCTGACATTTAATCTTAGTAAAACATTCCCTGTCTAAGGTCAGTTAGGATCACAACTTTATTTTAAGAATGTGAAATGTCAGAATAATAATAATAATAAACATTTGTTGTAAAGATTAATTGTGTCATGTACAAAGTTGTGTCATGCACAAAGTCCTAACCGACTTGCCAAAACTATAGTTTGTAAACAAGAAATTTGTGGACTGGTTGAAAAACAAGTTTTAATGACTCCAACATAAGTGTATGTAAACTTCTGACTTCAACTGTATGCCAATGAAACTTAATTCAGAGCTGTGTGCGTCTGTGTGTCTGTCACATGCTCACTCTAAAATCAGACACAAAGGTCTGATTCAGATCAGATTTTATCCACAAAGACATGTCTGATCCAGATCAGATTCCTAGCGTAGCAGAGTGCGTAGACATGTTATTTATCCCCAAAGACATGTCTGGTCCAGATCAGATTCCTAGCGTAGCAGAGTGCGTAGACATGTTATTTATCCCCAAAGACATGTCTGATCCAGATCAGATTCCTAGCGTAGCAGAGTGCGTAGACATGTTATTTATCCCCAAAGACATGTCTGATCCAGATCAGATTCCTAGCGTAGCAGAGTACGTAGACATGTTATTTATCCCCAAAGACATGTCTGATTCAGATCAGATTCCTAGCGTAGCAGAGTACGTAGACATGTTATTTATCCCCAAAGACATGTCTGGTCCAGATCAGATTCCTAGCGTAGCAGAGTACGTAGACATGTTATTTATCCCCAAAGACATGTCTGATCCAGATCAGATTCCTAGTGTAGCAGAGTGCGTAGACATGTTATTTATCCCCAAAGACATGTCTGATCCAGATCAGATTCCTAGCGTAGCAGAGTGCGTAGACATGTTATTTATCCCCAAAGACGGGCCTGTGAACGTTCACACTCAGCACTACAGAGACACTAAAAGCTGGCCCAGCGGGCATTCTAGAACATCTTCCAACCACCAACACAAACACTGATGTAGAACTAGTGATGCACCGATATGACATTTTTGGCCGAAACCGATAGCCGACATTTTCCTTGCCGATACCGATTACCGATATTTAACATTTGAACGCCCTTTTAAGCATTCTAGTACAGTTAAATAGTTAACATGCGGACACAGCATTCTAAGGCACTGCATCTCAGTGCAAGAGGTGTCACTTGAATCCCTTGTTCGAATCCAGGCTGTATCACATCCGGCCGTGATTGAGAGTCTCACAGGGCAGCGCACAATGGGCCGGGGTAGGCCGTCACTGTAAATTAGAATTTGTTCTTAACTGACTTGCCTAGTTAAATAAAAGGTTACACACACACACCACACTGACCAAAAAGTTATTTTGTTGGCATTTACGTATGTCCCCATTACCAGTAAAACATAATCAAAACCTAATTCTTTATCTTACTTGCTGTTTCGTTGTTCATTTGTTCAGTCGTTTCATTCTCAACCAGGATTTCATCATACATGTCAAGCAGTGAAGTTTCAGCTCTGTCTGTCCGTGGCCTCTCTTCCTCGGTGCGTACTGTCTGTTTCCATCTTGTCCAGCTGTGTCTGTAACATTTCACGTAAACCCTGTTTCTTGTCTGCATCGAAGTAGCGATCTTCTACCTAGCATTGAGCATGGTGGCAACACAGTAAAGAGAGAATGCCACCGAAATGCTTGTTCACAGCCTGTGTTGCCAGTTTTGTTGAGCAGGCGTTTCAATGCCATGACAGAGGGTATCACGTCTGCTGCAGACACAGTTCATGAGCTTATTTCTCCAGTCAGTTGTTCGAATGGAGCTAGTGTGTTCATGTTTCCAAGTTTCAAACATGTTCTCAAATGCCATTGAAATGGCAGCAGTGGTATGACAACCAGCACATTCATGAGCATGAAATACGACTTTCCTCAGTATGAAATCCTCAACGACCCACTGTGCTGTCAGACTCAGCATGCTCATGGGGCTGATAGCACCGGTCCAAATGTCAGCCGTGAAGCTAATAGCAGTGACGGTATTACTGTGTAACTCCGGTAGGGCAACATCTGAAAAATAGCACACTTGGTAGTGTGTACTGGTGCTCGACCAGTCGGCGAAAGCCAACATCACCCACGAAAGAGAACGGTTGATTGTCAAGGGCAATAATTTCCATTATCTTGGCGTTAATGGATTTCGCCTTTGAGTTGTCTCGCTGAAATGTTCTTACTCTTTCAAATGACTGCTCGACTTGTTGACTGCTCGATCCACACAGCAGACATTGTGGGCTAGGTTAGGAATGCTGTGTTGCACGTGTAGCGCTAAATTTGACATGGGTCATTACGTCATGTAACTACGTTATATAGGTATTAGTGGTGTAACGGACCGTAGTTGATCCGTACGGATCACCCCCCACGGTTTGGCACGCATGTGAACCGCGAATCAATTGCAAAGTTTAACCATCATAGTGTGAAATACAGTTTTACTGCCGCTGTTACTTTTTAAAGCAATAATTCCCTAAGTCTTGATGCAGAGTTTCAGTGAAAAGATAAAGACGAGACAGATACGTGCTGTGTTTTACTCTGAAGCCTGAAGGTTGATTTGATTATTTTTAAAATCAGTTGTGTGTACTGTTCACGTGAACGGGGCATGTTAAATCCCAACGAATCAATTCTGGATGCTCGCGTTGCAAAAATCAAAGAAGAAAAAAGAGCAGTGACAGCCATGGCTAGCGGAGGAGCTGAACAACTGGAAAAGCCTCCCGCTTCATATAAGTCTCATGTATGGGAGCATTTAGGCTTCCCTGTCAAATATGACGATGGAAGAAGGGTGGTGGACAACACCATTACGGTGCGTAGGCAATGTGCCACAGAAAGCCATATGATCATGGAAATACATGGAGCTTGGCCACACATTTAAAGCGTCATCACCCTGGTGTGTCAGTGACAGGAGCCAACTCAGCCAAGAGACAACTTCTCACCGTGGCATTTAAGCCCTTTGCTGCAGAATCAGACCATCACCAAATCTATTGGGATGTTGATCGCTGCAGACATGAGGCCATACTTTGTTGTGGAAAACAAAGGGTTTAAAAATATGGTGAAAGTGCTTCAGTATGAAGATCGTGCCAGATCTTTCTGAACAGGAAAAGATCGAAATTGTTGATTAATTATCCAAGACATCCTCTGTTGCCCTCACCACAGAGGAGTGGACCTCCAGGGTAACAGAAAGCTACGTGACTGACTGCTCACTACACCACAGAGGAGTGGACCTCCAGGGTAACAGAAAGCTATGTGACTGCTCACTACACCACAGAGGAGTGGACCTCCAGGGTAACAGAAAGCTATGTGACTGCTCACTACACCACAGAGGAGTGGACCTCCAGGGTAACAGAAAACTACGTGACTGTTCACTACACCACAGAGGAGTGGACCTCCAGGGTAACAGAAAGCTACGTGACTGTGACTGTTCACTACACCACAGAGGAGTGGACCTCCAGGGTAACAGAAAGCTACGTGACTGTGACTGTTCACTACACCACAGAGGAGTGGACCTCCAAGGTAACAGAAAGCTACGTGACTGACTGCTCACTACACCACAGAGGAGTGGACCTCCAGGGTAACAGAAAGCTACGTGACTGACTGCTCACTACACCACAGAGGAGTGGACCTCCAGGGTAACAGAAAGCTACGTGACTGACTGTTCACTACACCACAGAGGAGTGGACCTCCAGGGTAACAGAAAGCTACGTGACTGTTCACTACACCACAGAGGAGTGGACCTCCAGGGTAACAGAAAGCTACGTGACTGTGACTGTTCACTACACCACAGATGAGTGGACCTCCAGGGTAACAGAAAGCTACGTGACTGTGACTGCTCACTACACCACAGAGGAGTGGACCTCCAGGGTAACAGAAAGCTACGTGACTGTGACTGTTCACTTCACAACAGAGGAGTGGACCTCCAGGGTAACAGAAAGCTACCTGACTGACTGTTCACTTCACAACAGAGGAGTGGACCTCCAGGGTAACAGAAAACTTTGTGACTGTTCACTACACCACAGAGGAGTGGACCTCCAGGGTAACAGAAAGCTACCTGACTGACTGTTCACTTCACAACAGAGGAGTGGACCTCCAGGGTAACAGAAAGCTACGTGACTGTGACTGTTCACTACACCACAGAGGAGTGGACCTCCAAGGTAACAGAAAGCTACGTGACTGTGACTGCTCACTACACCACAGAGGAGTGGACCTCCAAGGTAACAGAAAGCTACGTGACTGTGACTGCTCACTACACCACAGAGGAGTGGACCTCCAAGGTAACAGAAAGCTACGTGACTGTGACTGCTCACTACACCACAGAGGAGTGGACCTCCAAGGTAACAGAAAGCTACGTGACTGTGACTGCTCACTACACCACAGAGGAGTGGACCTCCAGGGTAACAGAAAGCTACGTGACTGTGACTGTTCACTACACCACAGAGGAGTGGACCTCCAGGGTAACAGAAAGCTACGTGACTGTGACTGGTCACTACACCACAGAGGAGTGGACCTCCAGGGTAACAGAAAGCTACGTGACTGCTCACTACACCACAGAGGAGTGGACCTCCAGGGTAACAGAAAGCTACGTGACTGTGACTGTTCACTACACCACAGAGGAGTGGACCTCCAGGGTAACAGAAAGCTACGTGACTGTGACTGTTCACTACACCACAGAGGAGTGGACCTCCAGGGCAACAGAAAGCTACGTGACTGTGACTGTTCACTACACCACAGAGGAGTGGACCTCCAGGGTAACAGAAAGCTACGTGACTGTTCACTACACCACAGATGAGTGGACCTCCAGGGTAACAGAAAGCAACGTGACTGTGACTGCTCACTACACCACAGAGGAGTGGACCTCCAAGGTAACAGAAAGCTACATGACTGTGACTGCTCACTACACCACAGAGGAGTGGACCTCCAGGGTAACAGAAAGCTACATGACTGTGACTGTTCACTACACCACAGAGGAGTGGACCTCCAGGGTAACAGAAAGCTATTTGACTGTTCACTACACCACGTAGACCCTGTCTGTTCAAGTCCCTGTCTCACCTAGACCCTGTCTGTTCAATTCACTGTCTGTTCAAGTCCCTCTCTGTTCAAGTCCCTGTCTCACCTAGACCCTGTCTGTTCAAGTCCCTGTCTGTTCAAGTCCCTGTCTCACCTAGACCCTGTCTGTTCAAGTCCCTGTCTCACCTAGACCCTGTCTGTTCAAGTCCCTGTCTCACCTAGACCCTGTCTGTTCAAGTCCCTGTCTGTCAAGTCCCTGTCTCACCTAGACCCGTCTGTTCAAGTCCCTGTCTGTTCAAGTCCCTGTCTCACCTAGACCCTGTCTGTTCAAGTCCCTGTCTCACCTAGACCCTGTCTGTTCAAGTCACTGTCTGTTCAAGTCCCTGTCTGTTCAAGTCCCTGTCTCACCTAGACCCTGTCTGTTCAAGTCCCTGTCTGTTCAAGTCCCTGTCTCACCTAGACCCTGTCTGTTCAAGTCCCTGTCTGTTCAAGTCCCTGTCTCACCTAGACCCTGTCTGTTCAAGTCCCTGTCTCACCTAGACCCTGTCTGTTCAAGTCCCTGTCTCACCTAGACACTGTCTGTTCAAGTCCCTGTCTGTTCAAGTCCCTGTCTCACCAAGACCCTGTCTCACCAAGACCCTGTCTGTTCAAGTCCCTGTCTGTTCAAGTCCCTGTCTCACCTAGACCCTGTCTGTTCAAGTCCCTGTCTCACCTAGACCCTGTCTGTTCAAGTCCCTGTCTCACCTAGACACTGTCTGTTCAAGTCACTGTCTGTTCAAGTCCCTGTCTGTTCAAGTCCCTGTCTGTTCAAGTCCCTGTCTCACCTAGACCCTGTCTCACCTAGACCCTGTCTGTTCAAGTCACTGTCTGTTCAAGTCCCTGTCTGTTCAAGTCCCTGTCTGTTCAAGTCCCTGTCTCACGTAGACCCTGTCTGTTCAAGTCCCTGTCTGTTCAAGTCCCTGTCTGTTCAAGTCCCTGTCTCACCTAGACCCTGTCTGTTCAAGTCCCTGTCTGTTCAAGTCCCTGTCTGTTCAAGTCCCTGTCTCACCTAGACCCTGTCGGTTCAAGTCCCTGTCTCACCTAGACCCTGTCTGTTCAAGTCCCTGTCTCACCTAGACCCTGTCTGTTCAAGTCCCTGTCTGTTCAAGTCCCTGTCTGTTCAAGTCCCTGTCTCACCTAGACCCTGTCTGTTCAAGTCCCTGTCTGTTCAAGTCCCTGTCTCACCTAGACCCTGTCTGTTCAAGTCCCTGTCTCACCTAGACCCTGTCTGTTCAAGTCCCTGTCTGTTCAAGTCCGTGTCTGTTCAAGTCCATGTCTGTTCAAGTCCCTGTCTCACCTAGACCCTGTCTGTTCAAGTCCCTGTCTCACCTAGACCCTGTCTGTTCAAGTCACTGTCTGTTCAAGTCCCTGTCTGTTCAAGTCCCTGTCTGTTCAAGTCCCTGTCTGTTCAAGTCCCTGTCTCACCTAGACCCTGTCTGTTCAAGTCCCTGTCTCACCTAGTCCCTGTCTGTTCAAGTCCCTGTCTGTTCAAGTCCCTGTCTGTTCAAGTCCCTGTCTCACCTAGACCCTATCTGTTCAAGTCCCTGTCTGTTCAAGTCCCTGTCTGTTCAAGTCCCTGTCTGTTCAAGTCACGGTCTGTTCAAGTCACGGTCTGTTCAAGTCACGGTCTGTTCAAGTCCCTGTCTGTTCAAGTCCCTGCACTACGCCGGAGGACATACAGTGATGTCACCACTGAGATTGTGGCCACTGAAGAGGTAAGACAAATTCTAAGAGTGGATTACTTAAATAATAAATATACTGCAGTCTAATCTTTGTCTATGCTATTGCGATTAGAATCATCCATTTTTTATTTGGAATAATAATGGCTTTTATTAAATGTTATTGCCACAATTATAGTTCTATGAAATCTGAAAGTAAATAATGAGTTAGTTTAATAGATCAAGTCATTTTTTCTGCAGGGTCAAGCCAGGAGGAGGCTGAAGAAATGTGGCTTGTCACCAAAAACACTCAAACTTTTACAGATGCACAATCGAGAGCATCCTGTTGTGCTGTATCACCGCCTGGTATGGCAACTGCTCCACCCACAACCACAAGGCTCTCCAGAGGGTAGTGCGGTCTGCACAACGCATCACCGGGGCAAACTACCTGCCCTCCATGACACCTACATCACCCGATGTCACAGGAAGGCCAAAAAGATCATCAAGGACAACTACCACCCGAGCCACTGCCTGTTCACCCCGCTATCATCCAGAAGGCGAGGTCAGTACAGGTGCATCAAGGCTGGGACCGAGAGACTGATAAACAGCTTCTATCTCAAGGCCATCAGACTGTTAAACAGCCATCACTAACATTGAGTGGCTGCTGCCAACATACTGACTCAAATCTCTAGCCACTTTAATAATGAAAAATTGGATGTAATAAATGTATCACTAGTCACTTTAAATAATGCCACTTTATATCATGTTTACATACCCTACATTACTCATCTCATATGTCTATACTGTACTTTACCATCTACTGCATCTTGCCTATGCCGTTCGGCAATCGGTCATCCATATATTTTTATGTACATATTCTTATTCATTCCTTTACACTTGTGTGTTTAACCCCTGTGCGGCCTGCGTCCCGCACATCTAGCGAAAAATCCTATCGCCATTAGCATAACAAAATGTAATAATTTTTTTTTTCAATTTTTTTTTCAAATTATATCGTTTTATAGATACACCTCTCCTGAATCGAACCACGCTGTCCGATTTCAAAAAGGCTTTACAGCAAAAGCAAAACATTAGATTATGTTAGAGGAGTATATCGTAAAAGTAGCCACATAGCCATTTTCCGACCAACCACATGCATCACAAATAACCAAAAAACAGCTAAATGCAGCACTAACCTTTGACAATCTTCATCAGATGACACACCTAGGACATCATGTTACACAATACATGCATTCTTTTGTTCGATAAAGTTCATATTTATATATAAAAACAGCATTTTACATCGGCGCATAACGTTGACTAACTATTTTTCCTCAAATGCATCCGATGAAACAGCGCTACAATTTACTAAATTACTATTCGAAAACATTTTTAAAATGTAATATTGTCATTCTAAGATTTATAGATGAATATCTCTTGAAAGCACCTGTAATGCCAGATTTAAAAATACAGTGACTTGCAAAAGTATTCGGCCCCCTTGAACTTTTCAACCTTTTGCCACATTTCAGGCTTCAAACATAAAGATATAAAACTGTAATTTTTTGTGAAGAATCAACAACAAGTGGGACACAATTATGAAGTGTAACGAAATTTATTGGATATTCCAAACTTTTAAAACAAATAAAAAACTGAAAAATTGGCCGTGCAAAATTATTCAGCCCCTTTACTTTCAGTGCAGCAAACTCTCTCCAGAAGTTCAGTGAGGATCTATGAATGATCCAATGTTGACCTAAATGACTAATGATGATAAATAGAATCCACCTGTGTGTAATCAAGTCTCCGTATAAATGCACCTGCTCTGTGATAGTCTCAGAGGTCCGTTTAAAGTGCAGAGAGCATCATGAAGAACAAGGAACACACCAGGCAGGTCCGAGATACTGTTGTGGAGAAGTTTAAAGCCGGATTTGGATACAAAAAGATTTCCCAAGCTTTAAACATCCCAAGGAGCACTGTGCAAGCGATAATATTGAAATGGAAGGAGTATCAGACCACTGCAAATCTACGAAGACCCGGCCGTCCCTCTAAACTTTCAGCTCATACAAGGTGAAGACTGATCAGAGATGCAGCCAAGAGGCCCATGATCACTCTGGATGAACTGCAGAGATCTACAGCTGAGGTGGGAGACTCTGTCCATAGGACAACAATCAGTCTTATACTGCACAAATCTGGCCTTTATGGAAGAGTGGCAAGAAGAAAGCCATTTCTTAAAGATATCCATAAAAAGTGTCGTTTAAAGTTTGCCACTAGCCACCTGGGAGACACACCAAACATGTGGAAGAAGGTGCTCTGGTCAGATGAAACCAAAATCGAACTTTTTGGCAACAATGCAAAACGTTATGTTTGGCGTAAAAGCAACACAGCTCATCACCCTGAACACATCATCCCCACTGTCAAACATGGTGGTGGCAGCATCATGGTTTGGGCCTGCTTTTCTTCAGCAGGGGCAGGGAAGATGGTTAAAATTGATGGGAAGATGGATGGAGCCAAATACAGGACCATTCTGGAAGAAAACCTGATGGAGTCTGCAAAAGACCTGAGACTGGGATGGAGATTTGTCTTCCAACAAGACAATGATCCAAAACATAAAGCAAAATCTACAATGGAATGGTTCACAAATAAACATATCCAGGTGTTAGAATGGCCAAGTCAAAGTCCAGACCTGAATCCAATCGAGAATCTGTGGAAAGAACTGAAAACTGCTGTTCACAAACGCTCTCCATCCAACCTCACTGAGCTCGAGCTGTTTTGCAAGGAGGAATGGGCAAAAATGTCAGTCTCTCGATGTGCAAAACTGATAGAGACATACCCCAAGCGACTTACAGCTGTAATCGCAGCAAAAGGTGGCACTACAAAGTATTAACTTAAGGGGGCTGAATAATTTTGCACGCCCAATTTTTCAGTTTTTTATTTGTTAAAAAAGTTTAAAATATCCAATAAATTTCGTTCCACTTCATGATTGTGTCCCACTTGTTGTTGATTCTTCACAAAAAAATACAGTTTTATATCTTTATGTTTGAAGCCTGAAATGTGGCAAAAGGTCGAAAAGTTCAAGGGGGCCGAATACTTTCGCAAGGCACTGTAACTTTACTGGGTAATCACACTTTGCGATAAAAGGGGATGCGATACTCAGAACAATAGGCTAGCAATACAGGTCAGCGCCATCTTGGAACAATCGCATATCAAATCTAGTCTTGTATACTATTGTCAATAATCCCTTACCTTTGATTATCTTCATCCTCAGGCACTTCCAGGAATCCCAGGCCCACAACAAATGTATTTTCATTCGAAAAAGTTCATCCTTTATGTTCCATTAGCTTGTTGTTGTTGTTAGCGCGTTCTGAAGGCTGCACAAAAAGTTCCGACGTGCGCGGGGCTACTCTTTCAACAAAATGCATTTTTTTCTTATTTAGGTTCGTTCAAACATGTCAAACGTTGTATAACATAAATATTTAGGGCCTTTTTCAACTAGAGCTCCAATAAGATTCGAGGGGGACGATTGCATTGTGTTTCAAAACGTTTCGAAAGGGGAGGGTAGCCAGGGGCGCCGGCGTCATAATGGTGATGGCCCTCCTCCTGTGACCAATTTCAACAGCGTGTCATTCTGTCAGTTTCCACAGTAGAAGGCTCAAATCACTTTGTAAAGACTGGGGACATCTAGTGGAAGCAATAGGAAGTGCTCAATGAACCATAGCTCACGGTGTGATTAATAGGCAACGTGATGAAGTTGAGTCCGCAATTCAGAATTCCACTTCCTGTTTCGATCTGTCTCGGGGTTTTGACTGCCATATGAGTTCTGTTATACTCACAGACACCATTCAAACAGTTTTAGAAACTTTAGGGTGTTTTCTATCCACAAGTAGTAATTATATGCATATCCTACCTTCTGAGTTTGAGTAGGAGGCCGTTTAAAATGGGCACTAATTTTTTTCAAAATGCGTTGTGGCGCCCCCTATCCTAGGCGACCGTCAAGAGGATAAGGTAGTTGTGAAATTGTTAGATTACTTGTTAGATATTACTGCAGTGTCGGAACTAGAAGCACAAGCATTTCGCTACACTCGCATTAACATCTGCTAACCATGTGTATGTGACCAATAAAATTTGATTTACATCTAAAGTGGGTAAAACAGTACGTAAACATTATTAAAGTGACCAGTGTTCAATGACTATGGGGCATGAGTTCCAGATGGAATTAGCTGTCTGCCGGTGTGCCTTCCTTCACTGACAGCCAGGTCTTATAGGTGTTACAGATACAATATCTGATCACAGATCAGCCAACAAAAGGCTTTAGAGAGGTTTTACACAATAATTACAGATCTGTGGAGTGACAAGATGCCACACACGTGTCACTATCAAGACGTTCAAACTTCTTTCATTGCTGGCAGACAGACTTGAGTTAGTTGATCAAGGTCATTTGTCTGAAAAGTCTCAACAAGCTAATAGTCTTTCTAAAAGGTTGAACGCAGACAAATCTCTTCTGCTCTTTACACACATAGGAGATATGGTGATTTCAAAACGCAACTGAGGCTGTTATTAAAAGGCAGGCAGGGGGGAGAGAAAGCTGAGACTGAGCATGTAGCATTGCCTCGCGTGGCATAGCATCAGGTTGTGATCAGTGCTTTGAACAACACAGAGACAGGTGCTGTCAGGCAGACGGTCTACTCTACTCTGCTCTGCTCATCCTGGAAGAATCTTTGATGCCAAACGCAGCTCCTTCAGATGGAACGTTAGGAACCAGAAGACTTTTTGAAAGGTTTTTATTTTCTGTTTCTCACCCCAAGATGTTTTTTTATTTTGTTTATCAAAGATAATACCGTCACAAAATTCTAAATAACTCAGACACACTGCATCTTCACTCGCTGGACAATAGGAGGAAAAACATCAAATATGACAGACAGATCGGGTGGACAGGACAGACAGACAGACAGACAGACAGACAGACAGACAGACAGACAGACAGACAGACAGACAGACAGACAGAGACAGATCGGGTGATGCACAGATCAAAAGGACAGACAGACCGTCGAACAGACAGCAGACTGATCGGCTGGACAGACAGACAGCACAATTTCTTAGGCTACTAGTAAAGTCCCATCACATACTGCATATCCCTAACCAACACAAACGAAGCACACCACTCACCTCAGCTTAAACACACACACACACACCTACAAGGACAATTAGCATAGCTGCCACTACACACACATATGCACTAGAGGTCGACCGATTAATCGGAATGGCCGATTAATTAGGGCCGATTTCAAGTTTTCATAACAATCAGTAATCGGTATTTTTGGCCACTGATTTGCCTATTTTTTTAAGACCTTTATTTAACTAGGCAAGTCAGATTAAGAACACATTCTTATTTTCAATGACGGCCTAGGAACGGGGGTTAACTGCCTTGTTCAGGGGGGATTCGGGATTCGTTTTTGCAACCTTCCGGTTACTAGTCCAACGCTCTAACCACCTGCCTTACATTGCACTCCACGAGGAGCCTGCATGGCAGGCTGACTACCTGTTACACGAGGGCAGCAAGAAGCCAAGGTAAGTTGCTAGCTAGCATTAAACTTATCTTATAAAAAACAATCAATCTTAACATAATCACTAGTTAACTACACATGGTTGATGATATTACTAGTTTATCTAACGTGTCCTGCGTTGCATATAATCGATGCGGTGCCTGTTAATTTCTCATCGAATCACAGCCTACTTCGACAAACGGGTGATGATTTAACAAGCGCATTTGCGAAAAAAGCACTGTTGTTGCACCAATGTA
The DNA here is from genome assembly GCF_901001165.1 of Salmo trutta. Taxonomy (NCBI): domain Eukaryota; kingdom Metazoa; phylum Chordata; class Actinopteri; order Salmoniformes; family Salmonidae; genus Salmo; species Salmo trutta. The sequence continues at coordinate 13,116,098 of NC_042981.1, read as the reverse complement.
CCTAACCATAAACATCAATGCCTTTCTTAATATCAATACACAAGTATATATTTTTAAACCTGCATATTTAGTTAATATTGCCTGCTAACATGAAATTGTGTCACATCTCTAGCGTTCATTGCAAACAGAGTCAGGGTATATGCAACAGTTTGGGCTGCCTGGCTCGTTGCGAACTAATTTGCCAGAATTGTACGTAATTATGACATAACATTGAAGGCTGGGCAATGTAACAGGAATATTTAGACTTAGGGATGCCAGCCATTAGATAAAATATGGAACGGTTCCGTATTTCACTGACAGGAAAAACGTTTTGTTTTCGAGATGATAGTTTCCAGATTCGACCATATTAATGACCTAAGGCTCGTATTTCTGTGTGTTTATTATGTTATAATTAAGTCTATGATTTGATAGAGCAGTCTGACTGAGTAGTGGTAGGCAGCAGCAGGCTCGTAAGCATTCATTCAAAACAGCATTTTGCCAGCAGCCCTTCGCAATGCATTGCGTTGTTTATGACTTCAAGCCTATCAACTCCCAAGATGAGGCTGGTGTAACCGATGTGAAATGGCAAGTTAGTTAGCTGGGTGCGCGCTAATAGCGTTTCAAACGTCACTCGCTCTGAGACTTGGAGTGGTTGTTCCCCTTGCTCTGCATGGGTAACGCTGCTTCGAGGGTGGCTGTTGTCGATGTGATCCTTGTTCAAGCCCAGGTAGGAGCGAGGAGAGGGACGGAAGCTATACTGTTACACTGGCAATACTAAAGTGCCTATAAGAACATCCAATAGTCAAAGGTATATGAAATACAAATCGTATAGAGAGAAATAGTCCTATAATTCCTGTAATAACTACAACCTAAAACTTCTTACCTGGGAATATTGAAGACTCATGTTAAAAGGAACCACCAGCTTTCATATGTTCTCATGTTCTGAGCAAGGCACTTAAACGTTAGCTTTCTTACATGGCACATATTGCACTTTTACTTTCTTCTCCAACACTTTGTTTTTGCATTATTTAAACCAAATTGAACAGGTTTCATTATTTAATTGAGGCTAAATTAATTTTATTGATGTATTATATTAAGTTAAAATAAGTGTTCATTCAGTATTGTTGTAATATTCATTATTACAAATAAATACATTCGCACATTTTTTTTTTATTATAAAAATTGGCTTTTTCTGGTCCTCCAATAATCGGTATCAGTGTTGAAAAATCATAACCGGTCGACCTCTAATGTGCACACACACACACACACACAAACACCTGACAAGACCCATTATCATAGCTGCCAGCCACTAGACACACAGCAGGTTTTGGTTTCACTACACCACAGGAGCTGTCTCTGGCACAGTTAAACACACAGATACTGTACTGTCAGGCTGGTAGGATATATGGTGCTTTTACCTGCCCAATACACACAGACAGGCCCAATAACACACACTTTGTAATAATAAATCATAGTCATAGTAAATTCTTATTTTAAAACCCAGGACTACTGTATGTCTAATTGAGTACATACAGTAGTCAGACTATACTAATACAGTAACATCAGAAGCCCCGGCTACACACACAGTTCTGACAGGCTGTTTTCCTGTTATAGAAATGGGTAAGAAAATGTGTAGTCTGCCACTGAACCCTTCCATTGGCATTTCCCAGTGAGAGGCTTCGCAGAGGGAATCCTGACATCTATGTTTGAGGAAAGACCATACGGAGAGCAGACAGGACTGATGGCATTTAACGTTGGGAGAAAATAGCCCTTTTAGCTAAGAGATAGTGTTCACCTCTTCAACTAGGCTTGTCTCTAGACACTATCACATTCATTCACATTAGTCATCATCAACAGTAAAATACTGACGGTACTAGTCAAAGTAGTAGCCTATATTAGTATTTCTATTTGCATACAAAATCCACAATCAAAACAACTCATAATAACTACAAAACCCATTGGACTGGCTGAAGGTCAAAGGTAAAAACAATGTATTTCAGTCTCCCTGAAGCTGACATGTTGGGGGGGAACTGTACTCCAGGGGTTGGGGGGGGGGGCAGCATTCAGGTTTGCAAATGGTCAAGCACTGCTTGTTTTCCACAGATAAGCATCTGCTTCAGTAAGATGTCATCAATAAAGCTGAAGAACTCTTTCGACTGACACAAGGTAGCAAGAGTGCCTATGCCTAATGATGAACGCCGCTAAAAGAGCAGTAGCGGCACATGTCATTGGGAAAAACCCCTACGCCCCACCCATCGTATCACAATTTAAAAAATTACTTCGATATTTCTTGAATAAACCGCTGCTCTGATAGGCTCCATTTCAGCACCACATTTCAATGGACAGCGCCTGTGTGATAGCAATCTGACGACCGCGGAGGACTATAGTCTAAACTGTGTGTGTGTGTGTGTGTGTGTGTGTGTGTGTGTGTGTGTGTGTGTGTGTGTGTGTGTGTGTGTGTGTGTGTGTGTGTGTGTGTGTGTGTGTGTGTGTGTGTGTGTGTGTGAGACGAAGCATGACAGGCACGTTACTTTTGTGCACAGAGGCAGTGGAATGCCAATGTTGTCCAACGGAGTCATATTTTTTTAGCTATTATTCTTGCAATATAAAAAGGGTCCGGTAAGTGGGACAAGGATAGCAAGCTCAGTAGCCAGAGTCTTGCCTTGGATTTTAAAAAAGCGATTATACTCCACGGCTGGCTATAGGGACTACAGCTGCACCAAAATACAGCTCCATTTTGTCATGCATCCAAATAAAATCTCTTTCAACAGTCATCTGTATTGTTTGGTGCGGCTATAAATAACATGAAATCCGAATGAAAATGACACGCTCGAGAACAAATTACATCGCAACCTTCCCACACTAAAACTGATGCAATCTATCTGAAACATTTGCCTATTTTCCATATGAATAGCAATAATAACTTGGCAAACAACACTAATTCGGTAACAGTATAGCTTAGCAATAATGCTGAAAATAGGCTAATGTAAAAAAAATCATTCTCATATATGCAGATCTCATATTCGAGTCCGTGACACTGGCATAACCTGGCTCGTGCTGCTTTTCCAGGCTAGCTGCTTTTACCTTGCGTACAATACATTCATTATTCAAATCACAAAACAGTGTTCAACACAGCGAGAAAATGCTGCATGTTGCACCTTCATGGATATATCGTGTATCTTGCGTACAAAAACAACTGAAAGGATGCACATTTTAGAATATATACAGAGACAAACCTTTGTAAATCACCAGCGGTACAGAAGTCAAGAACACGGTCAAGCAGTGAGTGGCAGCAAGCTAACCGTTTGACAGGCTCGAGAAGCCGATACAAGATAGCCACAGCTCAGTTAGCTAGCTGGCCACAACCCGGTGGAGAGCAAGACAGCAAAGACAATCACATACAATTAACACACAAGGGTAGCCGGAGGTGGCAACGAACGTTTTAGACAGATTTGGAAATTACCCGTTAGAATTCCAACTCGTATTTGGTGGTCGTGGTTGGTTAAAATCATCCCTTCCGACGCCATGTTTACCACCGCTCTCGCCAGCACTGAGGATCCAGAGATAATCAATGGCAGAGCGCATCGAACGAGGGGGAGGTGGATGGAGGAATATCACAGAGGAAAAGGCGAAGCGAGAGGATTTACTCCACCCAAAATCTGTCCTCGTGAGATAAGCCTTTTTTGTATGGAGGTCTATGAGAGTGTCGAATTACGCCAGACTTATTTGATCGAATAGATGTTTTGTAATGTTTAGGCTGTTACAAATGTACTGACATAAGTGGATGCACGTGGCATTCCGGCAACTTTAAGTTTGCCTGTTGTTTGCACACATATCTGCCCTCACGTTGGCTAGAACTGTCCCACCTGATCTCGCCTGCCTTCCATCGTTGAAGACAATATTTCCATTGTTAGAGGGGATACTCGAACATCTTGTCAATATAATATATACTTTTTGGGAACGTAATGGGAGCCAGGCTAGAGAAGCCGAGCTCAGATCATGCAGAAGGACGATGTTCATAGACACACTTATATTTAGAATCAATCCTGTTCTTTACTGTGCGTGGGCAGTCAGAAAGGACTCTTTGTACAGATATGTGAATGCATGCATTCTCGTGGAAACCCTTACAAGTAGGCTGTATCCAAAGTGGGAGGTGCTTACAGGCCTACTGCCCATAATTGAATTATCTTAGTGGTCTCTTCTTTGCATGTAGGTCTACTACTGTCTCTTCTAAGATGCCCAGGTTTTTATGGCACAGGGAGTAAGTACTTGCTCTGTAACCACAACATCGCTGGTTAAAGCTCCGTAACGGAGCTGTTCACTCTCAATCGCTACATTGGTGGCAGAAGTGGGATTGTCCCAGTGGTTTTTGGGCATTTGTGTGGGACACCTCTAAAATTGCTAAATAATAATAGATTCTAAATACTATTTCGTCACACTTTATTTGGATAGTCTGGATACAAGCTGTTGATAATCAACTGCTTGCTAAGGTTACGGTTAGGGTTAGGTTAGAGTTAGGGCTAGGGTTAGGGTAAGGGTTAAGTTTAGGGTTAGGATAAGGGTTAAGGTTAGGGCTAGGGTTAGTAGATAGTTGAAATGTTACTGATCGTCTGTAGATAGTCTGTTCAGCATCTACAAATGGACTATCCAAATATCTATCAATCAATCAATCAATCAAATGTATTGATAAAGCCCTTTTTACATCAGCAGATGTCACAAAGTGCTATACAGAAACCCAGCCTAGAACACCAAACAGCAAGCAATGCAGATGTAGAAGCACGATGGCTAGGAAAAACTCCCTAGAAAGGCAGGAACCCAGGAAGACACCTAGAGAGGAACCAGGCTCTGAGGGGTGGCCAGTCGTCTTCTGGCTTTTGCTGGGTGGAGATTATGGCCATTTAAAGCCAGAGTGTTCTTCAAGATGTTCTAACGTTCATAGATGACAAAATAAAGTGTTACCTACTGTTTTATACCATGCTGTAATATAAAATGTTACCTACTGTTTTATCCCATGCTGTAATATAAAATGTTACCTACTGTTTTATCCCATGCTGTAATATAGAGTGTTACCTACTGTTTTATACCATGCTGTAATATAGAGTGTTACCTACTGTTTTATACCATGCTGTAATATAAAGTGTTACCTACTGTTTTATACCATGCTGTAATATAAAGTGTTACCTACTGTTTTATACCATGCTGTAATATAAAGTGTTACCTACTGTTTTATACCATGCTGTAATATAAAGTGTTACCTACTGTTTTATACCATGCTGTAATATAGAGTGTTACCTACTGTTTTATACCATGCTGTAATATAGAGTGTTACCTACTGTTTTATACCATGCTGTAATATAAAATGTTACCTACTGTTTTATACCATGCTGTAATATAAAGTGTTACCTACTGTTTTATACCATGCTGTAATATAGAGTGTTACCTACTGTTTTATACCATGCTGTAATATAGAGTGTTACCTACTGTTTTATACCATGCTGTAATATAAAGTGTTACCTACTGTTTTATACCATGCTGTAATATAGAGTGTTACCTACTGTTTTATACCATGCTGTAATATAGAGTGTTACCTACTGTTTTATACCATGCTGTAATATAAAGTGTTACCTACTGTTTTATACCATGCTGTAATATAAAGTGTTACCTACTGTTTTATACCATGCTGTAATATAGAGTGTTACCTACTGTTTTATACCATGCTGTAATATTGAGTGTTACCTACTGTTTTATACCATGCTGTAATATTGAGTGTTACCTACTGTTTTATACCATGCTGTAATATAAAGTGTTACCTACTGTTTTATACCATGCTGTAATATAAAGTGTTACCTACTGTTTTATACCATGCTGTAATATAGAGTGTTACCTACTGTTTTATACCATGCTGTAATATAAAGTGTTACCTACTGTTTTATACCATGCTGTAATATAGAGTGTTACCTACTGTTTTATACCATGCTGTAATATAGAGTGTTACCTACTGTTTTATACCATGCTGTAATATAGAGTGTTACCTACTGTTTTATACCATGCTGTAATATAGAGTGTTACCTACTGTTTTATACCATGCTGTAATATAAAGTGTTACCTACTGTTTTATACCATGCTGTAATATAAAGTGTTACCTACTGTTTTATACCATGCTGTAATATAGAGTGTTACCTACTGTTTTATACCATGCTGTAATATTGAGTGTTACCTACTGTTTTATACCATGCTGTAATATAAAGTGTTACCTACTGTTTTATACCATGCTGTAATATAAAGTGTTACCTACTGTTTTATACCATGCTGTAATATAAAGTGTTACCTACTGTTTTATACCATGCTGTAATATAGAGTGTTACCTACTGTTTTATACCATGCTGTAATATTGAGTGTTACCTACTGTTTTATACCATGCTGTAATATAGAGTGTTACCTACTGTTTTATACCATGCTGTAATATAGAGTGTTACCTACTGTTTTATACCATGCTGTAATATAGAGTGTTACCTACTGTTTTATACCATGCTGTAATATAGAGTGTTACCTACTGTTTTATACCATGCTGTAATATAGAGTGTTACCTACTGTTTTATACCATGCTGTAATATAGAGTGTTACCTACTGTTTTATACCATGCTGTAATATAGAGTGTTACCTACTGTTTTATACCATGCTGTAATATAGAGTGTTACCTACTGTTTTATACCATGCTGTAATATAGAGTGTTACCTACTGTTTTATACCATGCTGTAATATAAAGTGTTACCTACTGTTTTATACCAGAGGGGACTAATAGAGACAGTCTGAAGAGAAGCAAGGGTCTTCAGTCTGCCAGGAAGAAAAGGCTCCGGAGTCCTGCTTTCTTTCTTTCTCTCTTTTCACAAAAACACACACACAAACACACACACACAGACACACACAAGCATGCACGCACACATAGAGAGAGATAGAGAGAGAGAGGGAGAAAAGGCGACACACACACACACACACACACACACACACACACACACACACACACACACACACACACACACACACACACTGTTTGGAGCCTGCCAAGAAACAGGGAATTATCATTTAGTATGACCAGCCAGACATATCCTCCTGGTTCACAGGAACAAGGCCATCTATAGTCTTTGAAGTCACTACGCAACTTAAATGACAGTGTTTCTTTGATGCATTGCTCTGTCTCTAGTTTGTTGCTGTAGGGAGATGACACATGGGCTGTTACAGGGCCAACTTGTTATTTTTGTGCTATACTTTTTAAAACAATGTTATGGCAGGACACTGAAGGCTCTTACCATACACAGTAGAGACATGTAGATAACCATTGACATGTTCCTGTCTTGTTATATTTGCTACTCTATCTAACAGTTCATTCCCCAACTCCCTTTTAGTATTTGAACAACACAATAGTTACTTACTCTCAGCTCCAGACTGCGTAGGGCAGTTTAGTTAACAGTAACCCAGGGCCAGGCTTCCAATGTTCATTTTTACCCTTTTTGACAAAAGCATAGTCAAAAATTAAATTGCTCTTGAGTGTCTTTACTGTACATGTCCCACCTAATTAATGCATTGCTTTTAAATGTGACCATGGATTGGAGAAATAAAACAATATCCTTAAGAATGGTTTACCCATCGTCGGATGGGGCCACAGTGTCTCCTGACCCCTCCTGTCTCAGCCGCCAGTATTTATGCTGCAGTAGTTTATGTGTCGGGGGGCTAGGGTCAGTCTGTTATATCTGGAGTATTTCTCCTGTCTTATCCGGTGTCCTGTGTGAATTTAAGTATGCTCTCTCTAATTCGCTCTTTCTCTCTTTCTTTCTCTCTCTCGGAGGACCTGAGCCCTAGGACCATGCCTCAGGACTACCTGGCATGATGACTCCTTGCTGTCCCCAGTCCACCTGGCCGTGCTGCTGCTCCAGTTTCAACTGTTCTGCCTGCAGCTATGGAACCCTGACCTGTTCACCGGACGTGCTACCTGTCCCAGACCTGCTGTTTTCAACTCTCTAGAGACAGCAGGAGCGGTAGAGATACTCTCAATGATCGGCTATGAAAAGCCAACTGACATTTACTCTTGAGGTGCTGACTTGTTGCACCCTCGACAACTGTGATTACTATTATTTGACCATGCTGGTCACTTATGAACATTTGAACATCTTGGCCATGTTCTGTTATAATCTCCAACCGGCACAGCCAGAAGAGGACTGGCCACCCCTCATAGCCTGGTTCCTCTCTAGGTTTCTTCCTAGGTTTTGGCCTTTCTAGGGAGTTTTTCCTAGCCACCGTGCTTCTACACCTGCATTGCTTGCTGTTTGGGGTTTTAGGCTGGGTTTCTGTACAGCACTTTGAGATATCAGCTGATGTAAGAAGGGCTATATAAATACATTTGATTTGATTTTGATTTGATTTGATGTACCCTATAAGATAAACTTAGAAAAAAAGGTGCTATCTAGAACCTAAAAGTGTAGAGGTCGGTTCTCCAATGGAAGGTCCATGTTTAGTAGGATTGAGCATAAGGGACTATATCTATGCTCAGGGAAACCCAGAACCACTGAAGCCTAGCTGCATAATTATCACCAGTGCAATGTTATATGTAAAAGCAGCCGGTGTGTCAGCTAATGGTCTCCCAGGACAGCTACAGGGCTCCCGTGGGTCATTACTTCACCCCTCTAAAAGGCCAAAATATATGAGCCTCCCAAATGACACCCTGTTCCCTATATAGTGCTTTATTTATGTAGTGCACTATGTGGGGAATAGGGTACTACCAGAGCTGCAGCCATCTTCTGCTGCCACTGGGCACAAATCACTGTATGCTGATGTCCGAGGGATTGTGGGTACTGGCCAGTTGGGCTATCTGGGCACATTCTTCTACTACTGTAGCAGGTCTGAAAAGTATTAGCCTCATGCTAGCTTAAATTCCATCCCTGGCCACAGCCATAGCATCCAGTAAAAAAAGGGACAGTCCCTTTGCTTAACATAATGGATTTTACTACAGAATAAAATCAACTCTTTCATGAATCAAAGATCAAGCAGTCAGACTATCTTAAAACATGAAATCCATGTAGATTTGAGAGGTCAAAGGCCAGATTTGATGTCACATGGTTTTCACACCTAATAACCAGTCCTGTGTGAGGACAAAAGACCACGCTTTCCTCACATGGCAACCATGCAAATCTCTTACCATGTGACCATGACCCCCACTCCCCCACTTTGAAACCCCAAACTGAAAAACCTTTATTCATAGAAATTCCTCAAGAGTTTAGCTATAAATGAACATACAGTATGTCTCCAGTGGTCTGTTCCGGGGCCAGATTACATTATTCTACTATTCACAAACATCTGAATCTGAACAACCCTGCAGTTCATCTAAATACCCAGGGGTCCACACTGCTTTGCTGCTGGACCTGCCATATCTCTTTCTGCTTCCTCCCTTTCCATTTCTTCTTCTGCTCTCTCTCTCCTCCTCTCAATACTGAAGTTGTTACGTTCTCCTGTCGTTGTGCTTTTAACCATACCCAATCCAAATCGATGAGTATTTGAGCCTTTACACAACTGACACTCAAAAATATATGCCATTGGCTAACATCTTGAGGAGAATGTTTGAAACAATATGCATTTCATCAGCCCATCCCCTGCCCCTTAACAGTAGCTTTAGTATATTACATTGTCACGTCCTGACCATAGAAAGCTTTTATTTTCTATGGTAGACTAGGTCAGGGTGTGACTGGGGGCTAGTCTAGTTTATTATTTCTATGTGGGGGTTCTAGGTTTGTTTTTCTATGTTGGTGATTGTGTATGATTCCCAATTAGAGGCAGCTGGTAATCGTTGTCTCTAATTGGGGATCATACTTAAGTAGCTTGTTTTCCACATGTGGGTTATGGGATATTATTTATGTTTAGTTGCCTGGTAGCACTGCATTGTCATCACGGTTCGTTTATTCTTTATTTGTTTTGTCTTTGCTTAAGTTTCACTAAAAGTGGATATAATATCTTTCTGAATATTCTCTGGTTTTTGGAGTACCACCTGCAACTGGACACAGACGTTTATAAAACACCGGTGCCTTCTGAATTGAGAACAAAAAGTATCGCCAAGTAAAGGTTGGTCAAAAATAAGCTGATTGCAGCTGAACAGGAGCCTCGTATCAACAGCTAATTAAATGAATAAGCTAACAATGATAGTAGTTTGATTTAAATTGGCTACACCGTGACAGGCTGTGGGTTCATAGCTATGTCAAACGTACAGGTACAGTAATTGCCAAAATAAAGGAAACACTGGAGTAAATGAGGGATACAACGTATATTAAAAGCAGGTGCTTCCATACAGGTGTAGTTCCTGAGTTAATTAAGCAATTAACATCCTCAGGGTCATGTATTAAAATGCCCAGTTGCCCATTATTTGGCTACCATGGCTAGAAGAAGAGATCTCAGTGACTTTGAAAGAGTGGTCTCAAAGGAGCATAGGGGGTTTAAAGTGTGTGTGTGTGTCAGTCACCAGATCTCAGCCCAATTGAACACTTATTGGAGATTCTGGAGTGGAGCCTGAGACAAAGTTTTCCACCACCATCAACAAAACACCAAATTATTGAATTTCTCCCTCCAATAGAGTTCCAGACACTTGTAGAATCTATGCCAAGGTGCATTGAAGCTGTTCTGGGTCGTGGTGACCCAACACCCTATTAAGACACTTTATGTTGGTGTTTCCTTTATTCTGGCAGTTACCTGTAGGCTATAATAAACATTTTATATAGCCTCTAATAAAGGTATAACCGTTCATCGTAGATTACAAATGCATGTTAGAGTCTGAGTAAAGCAGAATCTTTAATGAATGAGTGAGCTATAACTCATGCGCATGCACAATTTAACTGAGTTATTAAACTTTGTGGATAATTATGGGGTTACTGTAACGCTCGTCGTCGGGTGATAAGGAAGCGGACCAAAGCGCAGCTGGGAGCGAACACATGTTTATTTAGACACAAATAAACACGTTACCAAAACAGACAAAGAATAGACGAAACGTTAACTTGCTCAAACAAAAGAGGCAACAACCCACAAACATCGTGGGGGAAAAGGAACTTAAATGTGATTCCCAATCAGACTTCACAAGCGACAGCTGTCTGATTGGGAAATCACCCCCGAGCCCAACATAGAAATAAAACACAAAGAAAGGCTATAACCAAAACATAGAAAATAAACCATAGAAATGCCACACCCTGACCAAAATAGCAGAGTTCACCTGGTCAGGGCGTGACAGTTACGGTAGGTTATTAGATGGCGACGTGGTGTGGGTCTAGAGAGGTACAGTGCCTTGCAAAAGTATTCATCCCCCTTGGCGTTTTTCCTATTTTGTTGCATTACAACCTGTAATTTAAATGTATTTTTATTTGGATTTCATGTAACGGACATACACAAAATGGTCCAAATTGGTGAAGTGAAATGAACAAAATAACTTGTTTAAAAAAATGATTAATAAAATAAACGGCAAAGTGTTGTGTGCATATGTACACTGCTCAAAAAAATAAAGGGAACACTTAAACAACACAACCTAGATCTGAATGAAATAAATAATCTTATTAAATACTTTTTTCTTTACATAGTTGAATGTGCTGACAACAAAATCACACAAAAATAATCAATGGAAATCCAATTTATCAACCCATGGAGGTCTGGATTTGGAGTCACACTCAAAATTAAAGTGGAAAACCACACTATAGGCTGATCCAACTTTGATGTAATGTCCTTAAAACAAGTCAAAATGAGGCTCAGTAGTGTGTGTGGCCTCCACATGCCTGTATGACCTCCCTACAACGCCTGCTGGCATGCTCCTGATGAGGTGGCGGATGGTCTCCTGAGGGATCTCCTCCCAGACCTGGACTCAAGCATCCGCCAACTCCTGGACAGTCTGTGGTGCAACGTGGCGTTGGTGGATGGAGCGAGACATGATGTCCCAGATGTGCTCAATTGGATTCAGGTCTGGGGAACGGGCGGGCCAGTCCATAGCATCAATGCCTTCCTCTTGCAGGAACTGCTGACACACTCCAGCCACATGAGGTCTAGCATTGTCTTGCATTAGGAGGAACCCAGGGCCAACCGCACCAGCATATGGTCTCACAAGGGGTCTGAGGATCTCATCTCGGTACCTAATGGCAGTCAGGCTACCTCTGGCGAGCACATGGAGGGCTGTGCGGCCCCCCAAAGAAATGCCACCCCACACCATGACTGACCCACCGCCAAACCGGTCATGCTGGAGGATGTTGCAGGCAGCAGAACGTTCTCTACGGCATCTCCAGACTCTATCACGTCTGTCACATGTGCTCAGTGTGAACCTGCTTCATCTGTGAAGAGCACAGGGCGCCAGTGGCGAATTTGCCAATCTTGGTGTTCTCTGGCAAATGCCAAACGTCCTGCACGGTGTTGGGCTGTAAGCACAACCCCCACCTGTGTACGTCGGGCCCTTATACCACCCTCATGGAGTCTGTTTCTGACCGTTTAAGCAGACACATGCACATTTGTGGCCTGCTGGAGGTCATTTTGCAGGGCTCTGGCAGTGCTCCTCCTGCTACTCCTTGCACAAAGGCGGAGGTAGCGGTCCTGCTGCTGGGTTGTTGCCCTCCTACGGCCTCCTCCACGTCTCCTGATGTACTGGCCTGTCTCCTGGTAGCGCCTCCATGCTCTGGACACTACGCTGACAGACACAGCAAACCTTCTTGCCACAGCTCGCATTGATGTGCCATCCTGGATGAGCTGCACTGCCTGAGCCACTTGTGTGGGTTGTAGACTCCGTCTCATGCTACCACTAGAGTGAAAGCACTGCCAGCATTCAAAAGTGACCAAAACATCAGCCAGGAAGCATAAGAACTGAGAAGTGGTCTGTGGTCACCACCTGCCGAACCACTACTTTATTGGGGGTGTCTTGCTAATTGCCTATAATTTCCACCTGTTGTCTATTCCATTTGCACAACAGCATGTGCAATTTATTGTCAATCAGTGTTGCTTCCTAAGTGGACAGTTTGATTTCACAGAAGTGTGATTGACTTGGAGTTACATTGTGTTCTTTAAGTGTTCCCTTTATTTTTTGAGCAGTATATTTACCCCCTTTGCTTTGAAGCCCCTAAATAAGATTTGGTGCAACCAATTACCCTCAGAAGTCACATAATTAGTTAAATAAAGTCCACCTGTGTGCAATCTAAGTGTCACATGATCTGTCACATGATCTCAGTATGTATACACCTGTTCTGAAAGGCCCCAGAGTCTGCAACACCACTAAGCAAAGGGCACCACCAAGCAAGCGGCACCATGAAGACCAAGAAGCTTTCCAAACAGGTCAGGGACAAAGTTGTGGAGAAGTACAGATCAGGGTTGGGTGATAAAAAAAATATCAGAAACTTTGAACATCCCACGGAGCACCATTAAATCCATTATTAAAAAATGTAAAGAATATGGCAACACAACAAACCTGCAAAGAGAGGGCCACCCACCAAAACTCATGGACCAAGCAAGGAGGGCATTAATCAGAGAGGCAAAAAAGAGACCAAAGATAACCCTGAAGGAGCTGCAAAGCTCCACAGCGGAGATTGGAATATCTGTCCATAGGACCACTTTAAGCCATACACTCCACAGAGCTGGGCTTCTACAGAAGAGTGGCCAGAAAAAAGCCATTGCTTATAGTTCGCCAAAAGGCATCTGGGAGACTCCCCAAAATATGGAAAAAGGTACTCTGGTCAGATGAGACTAAAATTTAGCTTTTTGGCCATCAAGATAAATACTATGTCTGGCACAAACCCAACACCTCTCACCACCCTGAGGACACCATCAGCATTGTGGTGGCAGCATCATGCTGTGGGGATGTTTTTCATCAGCAGGGACTGGGAAACTGGTCAGAATTGAAGGAATGATGGATGGCGCTAAATACAGTGAATTTCTTGAGGGAAACCTGTTTCTGTCACGTCCTGACCAGTATAAGGGGTTATTTGTTATTGTAGTTTGGTCAGGACGTGGCAAGGGTGTGTTTGTTTTGTGTTGTCGGGTTTTTTTGGGGGTAGTGTTCTATGTTTTGTATTTCTATGTTCTATTTTCCATTTTTTCTACTTCTATGTCTAGTTATTGTTTTGACCTTCAATTGGAGGCAGCTGTTCCTTGTTGCCTCTAATTGAAGGTCCTATTTAGTAGGGGTGTTTTTCTATGGGTTTTGTGGGTAGTTGTTTCTTGTTTAGCTGTGTGCCTGACAAGACTGTTTTTGTCGTTCTTTTTGTTCAGTGTTCATTTTATTTAATAAAGAAGAAAATGAGCATTCACGTACCCGCTGCATTTTGGTCCAATCATTACGACGGCCGTGACAGTTTCAGTCTTCCAGAGAGTTAAGACTGGGACGGAGGTTCACCTTCCAAAGATTCTAAGCATAATGCTAAAGCAACACTCAAGTGGTTTATGGGGAAACATTTAAATGTCTTGGAATGGCCTAGTCAAAGCCCAGACCTTAATCCAATTGAGAATCTGTGGTATGACTTAAAGACTGCTGTACACCAGTAGAACCCATCCAACTTGACGGAGCTGGAGCAGTTTTTCCTTGAATAATGGGCAAAAATCCCAGTGGCTAGATGTTCCAAGCTTATAGAGACATACCCCAAGAGACTTGCAGTTGTAATTGCTGCAAACGGAGGCTCTACAAAGTTTTGACTTTGGGGGGGTGAATAGTTATGCACGCTCAAGTTTTCTGTTTTTTTTGTCTTATTTCTTGCTTTTCACAATACAAAATATTTTGCTTCAAAGTGCTAGGCATGTTGTGTAAATCAAATTATACAAACCCCCCAAAAATCTATTTTAATTTCAGGTTGTAAGGCAACAAAATAGGAAAATGCAAAGGGGAGTGAATACTTTCACAAGCCACTGTACACAGGCCACAGTAGACCGTTTCAGACACCAAGAGTTCACAGCACCAGACAGCGGTCCTGTGTGGCAACAACAAGGTTCAGCAAGGTTCAATTCCTGCAGATATCACATACTGTACACATAAAATATACGCATGCACTGAACTGTAAGTTGCTTTGTATAACAAGTATTTTCTACTGTATATGGCATATTGGATTGTTCAGATGTCCCAGTACAGGCAATAAAGTGATGGCACCCTTAGTTTTCTCCATAACTGGTTTCCGTCTCAGTGGTTGAACTATTACAGCTAGTTTATCCCCATCTTGTGTTCATTTGGAGAATTATCTCACACTCCATCCCAGGCTGTTTGGCTGCTTGAAACAGTCCTCTTCCTCTTCATTTGTCTGTCAGTTAAAGGTATTGTGGTAATATTCAGAGAGTTATAGTCTTGTGAGTCTTCAGTTACCTGATCAGGAATAATTGTGTGTTAGGTAGAGCCTTGCTTCCGTAAAGGGGCACTAGGCGGCAGAGGTGGGCTGAATGTAAGCTAATTGACAACAGTGATTGAATATGTTCAGATACATAATCTCAACAGCACTTATCTGAGACATATGGTAGCTCAGTTGATAGTGGGTTTGATTCCCAGGACCACCTGTGCCTAAAATGTACGCACGCATGACTGTAAATAACTTTGAATAAAGAAGTCTGCTAAGTGGCATATACACTGAGTGTATAAAACATTAGGAACACCTTTTTAATATTGAGTTGCACCCTATTCTACCCTCAGAACAGCCTCAATTCGTCAGGGCATGGACTACAAAGTGTCGAAAGCGTTCTACAGGTATGCTGGCCCATTTTGACTCCAATGCTTCCCACAGTTGGGTCAAGTTGTCTGGATATCCTTTTGGTGTTGGAACATTGTTGATACACACAGGAAACTGTTGAGCGCCTTGACTCAAACCAGTGCACCTGGCACCTACTACCATACCCCTTTCAAAGGCACTTAAATCTTTTGTCTTGCCCATTCACCCTCTGAATGGCACATATACACAATCCTTGGCTCAGTTGTCTACAGCTTTAAACATCTTTCTTTAACCTGTCTCCTCCCCTTCATCTACACTGATTGAAGTGGATTTAACAGGTGACATCAATAAGGGATCATATTTTTTTTACCTGTATTCACATGTTCAGTTTATGTCATGGAAAGAGCAGGTGTCCTTAATGTTTTGTACACTCAGTGTATAGGCTATATTCATTTCTGGTCACTGCCGATACACAGACATGTCTGGCTTGTTTCTTCATAAGTTATTCACCCTGGTGTACTACAGTGAAATATGTCCTGTTATGACTGAATCGACACTAATAACTACAAGGTTACAAACAGTAGACTGATTTCTGAAGGAGTGCTATTATCCCACTGCCCACAATCATTTTAAATCATAGTGATCAAATTAAACTGATGCAGAAATAAACAGAAGCATAAATGGGTTATTGCAATTGTACATTGTGACATCCAGAAAGCGAAAGGGGAAGGAAACAGGTGGTGTGATAGCGGGAAGTGGGATTGGGACCATGGGGAGTTGTGATTACCTCACCAGTTCAGTTCAGTCAGCTCGGAGAGGAGGATGACTGTGAAGAGGAAGAAAAACACGCCTAACAACAGAGGGAACAGAGAATGTGACTGGGTTTTGTACAGGTTCATCTTTAAACATGTTGACATTTCAAATGACAAAAGAAAAAAGCATATGGCCACTTTAGCCTAGCTGTTTGTCAGTGGGCTGGTTGCTAGAAAAACACCTCTTTTAGTGGTTGTTTTTTTCTCTTCTTCCCCCACAGTGCGGGTGTGCGTGTGGTGTGTATGCGTGTGTGTGTGTGTGTGTGTTTGTGTGTGTGTGTGTGTGTGTGTGTGTGTGTGTGTGTGTGTGTGTGTGTGTGTGTGTGTGTGCGTAGTGTATAACACCTCAGCTTTAAATAGCTCAGAGCTAATTAGACTAAACACTCAGTCCAAAGTGTGGGAGAAGAAAAATAACAGCATTTTATAACCGCCATTTTATAACTGCCATTTTATAACTGCCATTGAAAAATATTAGTTTGTCGTTGGCTTCTGTGAGTGTGTGTGTATTTGTGCACCTAGGCAGGTAGCCTGGCGTGTAGGAAAATTGGGCCAGTAACCATACTTTTGGATCGAATCCCTGAGCCGACAAGGTAAAAATCTGTCGTTCTGCCCCTGACCAAGGCAATTAACCCCCAACAACAACTGCTCCCTGAGCGCCAATGAAGTGGATGTCCGTTAAGGCAGCCCCCCGCACCTCTCTGATTCAGAGGTGTTGGGTTATTAAATGAGGAAAACACATTTCAGTTGAATGCATTCAGTTGTAGAACTGACTAGGTATCCCTTTCCTTCCCCTCTCTGGCTCTCCTCTCTCCAATTCCTCATTGATACTTGCTGTTGGAGACAAACTGGGGTACTGGAGGGATGTTGAGCTGACTGAGCTGTGGACCTGTCTCTGTTGTTACAGGAGGAATGTTGAGCTGACTGAGCTGTGGACCTGTCTCTGTTGTTACAGGAGGAATGTTGAGCTGACTGTGTCTGAGCTGTGGACCTGTCTCTGTTGTTACAGGAGGGCTGTTGAGCTGACTGTGTCTGAGCTGTGGACCTGTCTCTGTTGTTACAGGAGGAATGTTGAGCTGACTGAGCTGTGGACCTGTCTCTGTTGTTGCAGGAGGGATGTTGAGCTGACTGTGTCTGAGCTGTGGACCTGTCTCTGTTGTAACAGGAGGGATGTTGAGCTGACTGTGTCTGAGCTGTGGACCTGTCTCTGTTGTTACAGGAGGAATGTTGAGCTGACTGAGCTGTGGACCTGTCTCTGTTGTTACAGGAGGAATGTTGAGCTGACTGAGCTGTGGACCTGTCTCTGTTGTTACAGGAGGAATGTTGAGCTGACTGTGTCTGAGCTGTGGACCTGTCTCTGTTGTACCATAAATCTGAGGGTCATGGTGTTGGTTAATCTCCAGAGTTATTCTTCACCCACACACACACACACACACACACACACACACACACTGAGTGGGACTCAATTCCTCCTCTTCCTCGACCCAGCGCTGTACTCCTCTCAGCGCAGTATAGGGAATAGGGTGTTATTTTGGATACAGAACAGAATCAAGATATATGACCAGTAAATTCAGTGGGCTCTGCCACAGCCTCGGAGCCAGAGCCACTCCACTCCCTAACTCTTCTCATAGCTACCTGTCCTGTGTGTTTAACGGGCCAGGGGACGGGCTGAAAACTACCTGATGACAGAGAGGAGACGAGGGGAGTGGAAGAGTTAGCATCGGATCCTAGAGTCCCAGATCTGTTTGTGCTATCTTGCCAACTCCTATGACATTGTCACACCGGCTAGTGAGTGGTGGGGGAGAGGAACAAAACACAGAGCCAGTTAAAGTTGTCCATTGGAACTGGAAGGAAACTGAAAGGATGTGCTGGATACATGATGGAACGTCTCTTCATACACACACACACACACACACACACACACACACACACACACATACAGTACACACACATTCTGGAGCTGGAACTGGAAGGAAACTGGAAGGATGTTCTGGATACATGATAAAACGTCCCCTCTAAGTGCTCTGTGCTCTCTGCTCGTCCATCCTGTTCTTATTAAATCATTCAGATGAAGTCTATGATTCACATACTAACTCCCTCACACACAGGCTTGGATTCAATCCCATTGCGCTTTGTCAGCAATGTATGGTTTAAAGGCAATTTTCCCACTTTTGCGGAGAACCGTAAACGCTGCATATGTCAGCTCAATCGGAAATGACCTTTAAGTGAGGCATTGTCCAAATCCTCTCTCTCTCTCTCTCTCTCTCTCTCTCTCTCTCTCTCTCTCTCTCTCGCCCCCTCTCTCTGTCATATACATTAATCCTGTCAGTCAGTATTATGGTTCCCTCCCTCCACTCCATCCAGCGGTAGCTGTCACAGCAGACACAGCAATCTCTGATCCTTCTTTAATAATAAAAGGCCACTGCTCCATCTCTCTGATGAGCCAAGCCAACCACAGGAAGCCAGCCACCAGCATCTGTGCATTCCTACAGGGCATCGTCAACAACAGACATAGGGTACATTTGACCAGAGACCAATAGGCCCTGACCCATTCCCTACAACCCCATAGGGCGCTGGTCTAAAGTAATGCACTAAATAGAGGATAGGGTGCCATTTATGACGTAGGCATTACGTTCTCAAACCTCTCCATCTAAATCAAATCAAATCAAATGTATTTATATAGCCCTTCTTACATCAGCTGATATCTCAAAGTGCTGTACAGAAACCCAGCCTAAAACCCCAAACAGCAAGTAATGCAGGTGTAGAAGCACGGTGGCTAGGAAAAACTCCCTAGAAAGGCCAAAACCTAGGAAGAAACCTAGAGAGGAAACAGGCTATGAGGCGTGGCCAGTCCTCTTCTGGCTGTGCCGGGTGGATATTATAACAGAACATGGCCAAGATGTTCAAATGTTCATAAATGACCAGCATGGTCAAATAATAATAATCACAGTAGTTGTCGAGGGTGCAACAAGTCAGCACCTCAGGAGTAAATGTCAGTTGGCTTTTCATAGCCGATCATTGAGAGTATCTCTACCGCTCCTGCTGTCTCTAGAGAGTTGAAAACAGCAGGTCTGGGACAGGTAGCACGTCCGGTGAACAGGTCAGGGTTCCATAGCCGCAGGCAGAACAGTTGAAACTGGAGCAGCAGCATGGCCAGGTGGACTGGGGACAGCAAGGATTCATCATGCCAGGTAGTCCTGAAGCATGGTCCTAGGGCTCAGGTCCTCCGAGAGAGAGAATGAAAGAAAGAGAGAAAGAGAGAATTAGAGAGAGCATACTTAAATTCACACAGGACACCGGATAAGACAGGAGAATTACTCCAGATATAACCGATTGACCCTAGCCCCCCCGACACATAAACTACTGCAGCATAAATAGTGGAGGCTGAGACAGGATGGGACACTGTGGCCCCATCCAATGATACCCCCAGACAGGGCCAAACAGGCAGGATATAACCCCACCCACTTTGCCAAAGCACAGCCCCCACACCACTAGAGGGATGTCTTCACCCACCAACTTACCATCCTGAGACAAGGCCGAGTATAGCCCACAAAGATCTCCGCCACGGCACAACCCAAGGGGGGGGCGCCAACCCAGACAGGAAGACCACATCAGTGACTCAACCCACTCACCCCTCCTAGGGACAGCATGGAAGAACACCAAGTAAGCCAGTGACTCAGCCCCTGTAATAGGCAGAGAATCCCAGTGGAGAGAGGGGAACCGGCCAGGCAGAGACAGCAAGGGCAGTTCGTTGCTCCAGAGCCTTTCCGTTCACATTCACACTCCTGGGCCAGACTACACTCAATCATAGGACCTACTGAAGAGATGAGTCTTCAGTAAAGACATTTACATTTACATTTAGCAGATGCTCTTATCCAGAGCAACTTACAGTAGTGAATGCATACATTTCATTTCATGCATTTTTTTTTTGTACTGGCCCCCCGTGGGAATCGAACCCACAACCCTGGCATTGCACACACCATACTGGTGTTGCAAACACCATGCTCTACCAACTGAGCCACAGGGAAGACTTAAAGGTTGAGACCGAGTCTGCGTCTCTCACATGGGTAGGCAGACCATTCCATAAAAGTTGAGCTCTATAGGAGAAAGCCCTGCCTCCAGCTGTTTATTTTGAAATTCTAGGGACAATTAGGAGGCCTGCGTCTTGTGACCGTAGCGTACGTGTAGGTAGGTACGGCAGGACCAAATCGGAAAGATAGGTAGGAGCAAGCCCATGTAATGCTTTGTAGATTAGCAGTAAAACCTTGAAATCAGCCCTTGCCTTAACAGGAAGCCAGTGTAGGGAGGCTAGCACTGGAGTAATATGATCACATTTTTGGGTTCTAGTCAGGATTCTAGCAGCCGTATTTAGCACTAACTGAAGTTTATTTAGTGCTTTATCCGGGTAGCCGGAAAGTAGAGCATTGCAGTAGTCCAACCTAGAAGTAACAAAAGCATGGATTAATTTTTCTGCGTCATTTTTGGACAGAAAGTTTCTGATTTTTGCAATGTGACATAGATGGAATAAAGCTGCCCTTAAAACAGTCTTGATATGTTCTTCAAAAGAGAGATCAGGGTCCAGAGTAACGCCGAGGTCCTTCACAGTTTTATTTGAGATGACTGTACAACCATCAAGATTAATTGTCAGATTCAACAGAAGATCTCTTTGTTTCTTGGGACCTAGAACAAGCATCTCTGTTTTGTCTGAGTTTAAAAGTAGAAAGTTTGCAGCCATCCACTTCCTTATGTCTGAAACACAGGCTTCTAGCGAGGGCAATTTTGGGGCTTCACCATGTTTCATTGAAATGTACAGCTGTGTGTCATCCGCATAGCAGTTAAATTTAACATTATGTTTTCAAATGACATCCCCAAGAGGTAAAATATATAGTGAAAACAATAGTGGTCCTAAAACAGAACCTTGAGGAACACCGAAATATACAGTTGATTTGTCAGAGGACAAACCATTCACAGAGACAAACTGATATCTTTCCGACAGATAAGATCTAAACCAGGCCAGAACATGTCCGTGTAGACCAATCTACTGTACAATAACAGTACCATCACCCTAGATTTAGAGGGGCCTTGGTTTTTCTGGGTCAGTGGTATTGCAGCCAGGTCACTCCATATCCAAGGTGATATTTGACTTCGTCCAGGTCCCCAGGGCGTAAGGTGATGCCTTCAAAACCGGACACTAGGGGCAACAGTGAGCGCTATTAGCGTCAAGTAGGCTTTCTAGGGCGTTGTGGACGGGGATGGTGGACTGGCGTAAGCCAATAGCTCCAGCTCTGAGGGACGTGTGCTCTATCCCAGTGCTAGACAATCGTTTTAACCTTTACCTTAACCCTTACCTTAACCCTTCAATCGTTTTAACCCTATGCCAAACATTAACCCTTACCTTAACCCTTTGATCGTTTTTGTAAGGACAGACGCTGGAGACGAGAAGCAAGTACAGGGAGTGAACATTCAATGAAACACAGACAGGAACAGAATACGAACAGCGTCTGGACAGGGGAAAACATAAACAACAATAATGCTGACACAGGGATCTAACTGAGAAACAGACAGATATAAAGGGGGCAATCAATCAACAAACGTGAAGGAGTCCAGTTGAGTCTAATGAGCGCTGATGCACGTAATGATGGTGACAGGTGTGTGTAATTATGGGCAGCCTGGCGCCCTCGAGCGCCAGAGAGGGGAAGCGGGAGCAAGCGTGACAGTTTTAACCCTATGCCAAACCTAGAGCCTTACCTTAACCATTACCTTAACCCTTACCTAACCATTATCTTAACCCTTACCTTAACCATTCGGAATTAATGCGTAAACTTAACCTTTGAAATTAACTTCAAATTGAATACTGAGGTCAAATTGTGCCAAACCGTGAGATCTTCTTGCAGCATTGATGGTGCTTCTTGAATAAAAAATGGTTGTTGTGCAGAGGGTTCCTGGTTCGAGCCCAGATCGGGACAGGGACTGAATCTACTATGGAACACAGAATCAACCTCATTCCAACACACTTCCCTTTAAAAGCCTCAATAACTTACCACCAAAACAAATATAAATCAACTCAACCAATATAACACACCTTTCCAAAATACATCACAGTTTAATCTCATTTGAAAGAGCAAAGAACAAATCCGTGCCTGAGAAAAAAAAATTGAACTTTTAAACATTAAACATAGGATTAGCTATTAAATATGTACCATGTGAAGTATAAAAGCGCACTCCCCTGAGTCACACCTTTTGTTCATGGCCTTGTACCTCCCTTGGCCCTGAGGTCTGGACTCTCAGGGTGCATCCCAAATGGTACCCTATTCAATGCACTATGGACTCTGGTCTAAAGTGTTGCACTATATAGGGAATTGGGCTCCTGTCTAAAGTAGTGCACTGTATAGGGAATAGGGCTCCATTTGGGAAGCATCCTCTCTCTCTCAGGGAAGAAAAGCCTATTTACCAGAATAATTCATGCAGCTTTGCCTGGCTAATGAAGATAGAGATTAATGTGTGGTCCTGCCATGCCCTTTATGCACATAGTTATTATTGTATTACACAGACAGTGCGGTTGTAACCTGTTGTATGGAGGTACCTGCTGTAATTATGAAGGCTTTTTTCTCACGTTTTTTTCTTCTTCTCCCTGTGTTCTTTATTGCTTTTCAATTTGAGGAAGAGAGACTGACTGGCTCTCCCCACTGACACTCCATGATCTCTCACGCTCCCTCTCTCTTTCTCTCTCTGTTTATCTCTCCCTCTTTCTTTCTCTCTCTCTCTCTCTCTCTCTCTCTCTCTCTCTCTCTCTCTCTCTCTCTCTCTCTCTCTCTCTCTTATATCTCTCTCTCTCTTATATCTCTCGCCACTGACATTCCATGATCTCTCTCTCTCTCTCTCTCTCTCTCTCTCTCTCTCTCTCTCTCTCTCTCTCTCTGTGCATGCTGGGAATTTTTGGGAGTTTGAGTGTTTGGTGAGGAGGACTCTGTCCTAACTAACTTTCTAGACTCTTGTCTTGATCTTTTCCTTACATTTTATTTTCTATGGTATACGGTTAATGCAATATTTGTTTTAGCGGTATCCACAGTTTTTTTTTCAGAGTTAGGGTGGAAGAGGACAGAGTAAGTTTTCTGGGGTTTGCAAGGCGTGGTATGCGCGATGGCTTCTCAGCCTAGCGCGGAGGAGATGCTGTCGATACGGCATGGATTCAGGTGTGTTCCTGAGAATGGAGTTAAGGTGGAGGAGGTTCTGCTCGCGGTCGGCGAACAGGTAGGAGCTGAATTTATACATTCTGCTTCTAGAATGAACAAAGCTGTGGTTGTGTTCATGAAAAGAGAAAATTTGGTTGGTAGGCTAATTGCTAGCGGAATATTTGTAAGGGATGTGTTGGTGCCAGTTTTACCTCTTTCTACCCCTTCGACAAGAGTAGTCGTTGCAAATTTACCTCCGTTTATTACGGACGATCAGATCAGGAAAGAGCTGAGTCGTTTTGGTAAGTTTGCTAGCGGGTTTCGTGTACTGTCGGCAGGCTTTCAGGCAGCTGCTGTTAAGCACGTTGTTTCGTTCCGGAGGCAAGTGTTTATGTTTCTGAACAACAATGAGCAACAGCTAAATGTGCATTTTAAAGTGAGGCATGGGGAGGGGCTCTATGCAGGGTTTGCCAGCACAGACAGTCTACGGTGTTTTGAGTGTGGGGATTTGGGGCATAAGAGCTTTGCATGCCCACATAAAGGCCGTAGACAAAGTGAGGGTATAAGCGCTGGTGGGGGAAATCGAGATCAAAGTGCAGGGGGTAATGAGATGCAGACAGCAGAGGCTGGGCCTAGTCATACCAGGGATGGTGGGGTAGCTGAGGCTGGGTCTAGTAAGGCAAGAGATGGTGGTGTAGCGGAGGCTGGGTCTAGTCAGACTAGAGATGGTGGTGTAGTGGAGGCTGGGCCTAGTCAGGCTAGAGATGGTGGGGTAGTGGAGGCTGGGTCTAGTCAGACTAGAGATGGTGGGGTAGTGGAGGCTGGGTCTAGTCAGACTAGAGATGGTGGTGTAGTGGAGGCTGGGCCTAGTCAGGCTAGAGATGGTGGGGTAGTGGAGGCTGAGCCTTGTCAGGCTAGAGATGGTGGGGTAGCTGAGGCTGGGTTTAGCTATGATATGGAGGGTGGTGTAGAGGATGCTAAGTCTAGTCAGGTTATGACAGTGGATGAAGAGAGTACAGTGGGGAAGTGTAAGAGACTAGGGGGGGAGGAGGAGGGTGTCAAGCGGAAAAGGAAAAAGGGTGTGGTTAAAGGCACAATGGAAACTTTGCCTGTTGCTGTGGGAGATGCCCTGACCAGAGAGGAAGGGCAGGTGGTCAGGGTGGGAGATAGAGATGAGGAGGAAAGTGAGTCTGAGGAAGAGGATGAGGAGTTATTTTTTTCAGACTCCTCTTCAATAGGCCCGGAGCTGACAGCCAGTCAAGCAGAGGGGTCTAAGTACACGGTGAGGGAACTGACAAGGTTCCTGAATGAGACCAAGGGGAAAAAAGTCAATCTTCAGGCTTTTTTCCCTGATTCAAGAAAGTTTGTACGATCAGTACAACATGCTGTGAGAAATGAGGGGCATGGTGTCCTCTCACCCAGGAAACGGTTTAGGTTGAGGAAGTGGGTCACAACAGTGCGTAAGGGTCTACCTTCGGACACTGTTTAGATGTATACTTTCTTTCTGACACTGGGGTTTTTGAGCTTTGCTATTGGTCTCTTTCTCTGCTGGCTTTTCTCCCACTTCTTATGGAGACTCTACGGGTAGGCTCGCTCAATATAAATGGCGCCAGAGATGCGGGAAAGAGGAGTGTGTTGGGTGAATATGTAAAACAAAAAAAAGTACAGGTGTTGTTTCTGCAGGAGACACATAGTGATGTATTGAATGAAGTCGATTGGGGGCTCTGGTGGAAAGGGGCATGTGTGTTGAGCCATGGTACAAATCTTAGTGCAGGAGTGGCAGTCCTTTTTGCACCGGGTCTGTCTGTAAAAATTTGCTCCTCAAAGGAGGTGTGTAGGGGTAGGCTCCTTGTTGTTAAAGCAGAAATTAACAATATGGGGTTTGTCTTTATAAATGTGTATGCGCCTAACACAGGGAGAGAAAGAGGGGTTCTATTTGGGAGTCTTAGACAGGAACTCTCACAGGTAGTGCCTGAGGAGACACTGGTGGTTGGAGGGGACTGGAACTGCACAATGGATTTTACAAAAGACAGAAATGGGGAAGAGCCTCATTCAGTGTCAGTGGGAGTGTTAAGGGATATTATTAATCAGTTTGACCTAGTGGATGTTTGGAGAACTAAACATCCGAACACAAGACAGTATACATGGGTGAAGGTTTTTGGGGCTAGGGTGAGTGCAGCCCGACTTGATCGGTTTTATATGTCTAGGAATCGGAGTAATAGGCTGTTGGGCGCTACCATTCTCCCAGTGGGGTTTTCCGATCATCACATAACCATGGCTCGGCTGTCTATTTCACCAGGGCCCCGGCAGGCATCCTATTGGAAATTCAATGTAAAGCTCTTACAAGATGCCACTTTTTGCGCAGGTTTCCAGACCTTCTGGGAAAGGTGGAGGCAGCGAATAGAGGATTATGAGTCTCTGAGCCAATGGTGGGATGTGGGAAAAGTCCAAATTCGGCTTTTCTGTCAACAGTACACAGCTCTCTCATCCTCAGAGGCTAGGAGAGTTTTGGGGGAACTAGAGCGGTGTATTAGTGAGATGGAGGTACAGATGGTGGGGCAAGGCAATGTAGGCCTCCAGGCTAATTTAGCTGAATTACGCAGGGACCTGGGCAGTTTTTTCCAGGTTAAAGCAAAGGGAGCACTTGTAAGAGCTAGATTCTCCATGCTCAAGGAGATGGATGCTCCCAGCTCCTTCTTCTTTGGTTTGGAAAGACAGAGCAGTGAAGCCAAGGGTATGCATTGTCTACGGCTGTCTGATGGGCGGGTGACCTCTGTGGTGGGTGAGATGCGGGAGCGGACTGTGGAGTTTTATACTGAATTGTATAGGGCAGAAGAGTGTGATCCTTTGTGTGCTCAGGTCTTGTTCACAGGACTCCCTAAAATCTCTCTCTGGCACAGAGGGATGATTTGGACGTTCCTCTGTTGTCCCATGAACTGGCAGAGGCCGTAACCCAGATGTCCACCGGTCGTGCACCGGGGGTTGATGTACTCCAACTGGAGTTTTATAAAAAATTCTGGGGAATAATTGGACAGGATTTCTTTTGCGTGTTGCGTGAATGCGTCGGGGTAGGAGAGTTGCCGATGAGCTGCCGTCGGGCGGCTCTGACTCTCCTGCCCAAAAAAGGGGACTTGTGTGAACTTAAGAACTGGAGGCCTGTGGCATTGCTCTGTGCGGATTACAAGATATTTGCCAAGGTCCTCTCTAACAGACTGAAGTCCCACTTGGACTCGATAGTACATAAGGACCAAACATATTGTGTACCGGGACGCTCAATCACGGACAACTTGTTCTTAATTAGGGACATGTTGGACTTGTCGAGAGGGTCTAATGTGAACTTCGGACTGGTCTCTTTAGATCAAGAGAAGGCTTTTGACAGAGTGGACCATGAGTATCTGTTTAATGTGATGTCTGTGTTTGGGTTTGGGAGGAGTTTTTTGACATGTGTGAAGCTGTTGTATGCTGGGGCGTCATGCATGGTCAAGGTGGGAGGGGGGCTCAGTAGGCCAGTCTGGGTGAGACGGGGCATTAGACAAGGATGCCCTCTATCTGGGCAGTTATACACACTAGCCATTGAGCCTTTTTTAGGACTGCTACGCAGGAGACTGCAGGGAGTGTGCTGGACAGGCATGGATGTGTTGACAGGAATAGCAGTGTCAGCATACGCAGATGATGTTTCTGTGATGGTCAGGGATGGCCAAGATATGCAGGCACTGGAGACCAGTCTGAAGGTGTACGAGGGAGCTTCTTCAGCTAAGGTAAACTGGGGCAAGAGCAAAGCTCTGTTATGCGGGGCATGGGGGGATAGGGCTCCTCCTCTGCTTCCAGGGGGTTTGCAGTGGGGTTGTGAAGGGCTTAAAGTGTTGGGGGTGTACCTGGGCTCGGAGAGGTGGGTCAGGAAGAACTGGGAGGGGCTGTCACAGGCAGTGGTGTCAAGACTGGCCAGGTGGAGGTGGCTCCTGTCCCAAGTGTCATATAGAGGGAGGGTGCTGATAATTAACAACCTGGTGGCATCTTCCCTGTGGCATAAACTGGCTGTCCTCAACCCCCCCGCCGGTCTGCTCGCAGACCTGCAACGCAAGCTGGTGGACTTCTTCTGGTCGGGCCATCACTGGCTGAGGGCAGCAGTGTTGTATATGACCGTCCATGAAGGAGGACAGGGCCTGGTGGAACTGGAGAGCAGGATGCCTGCTTTCCGGCTAAAGGCGGTGCAGAGACTGCTGTACCATACTGACGTTGGCTGGAGGGAACCAGCATGCGCGCTGCTGAGGAGAGCTGGCGGATTAGGGTTGGACCGGCAGCTGTTCCTCATGAGGCTGGAGAGGCTGAGTACAGCAGGTCTCTCAGACTTTTACTCTGGGGTGCTGAGGGCCTGGCAGCTGCTAAGGCCCACACGAGAAGGGGGTGTGGAGCCTGGGCTGTGGGTGTGGGAGGAGCCTATCTTCCACAACCCAGCCATCCCTTTGAGGTCGGTCCAGTCGGCCACCCTGCAGAGACAACTGATGGCAGGGGGTGTAAAAAGGCTGGGTGACTTGAGACTGCTGGGAGAGGAGGGGTGGAAAAGCCCGGAAGTCTTGGCACAGCAAACAGGGATAATGTCTCTTAGGCTGCTGGAGAGATTCCTGGAGGAGGTCCAAGAGGCACTGTCTGAGCCGGTAAGAGGGATGTTTGAGCAGCCAAAGGGAGAGGGGCCACCAAGCTTTCCGCCACTGCAGGTGACGGCAGAGACTGGAGACTGGCAAGGGGGTCTGGAGGACTTGTTAGATTTTAACACTCTGAGCCTGGGGGAGTTTGAAGGGGTGGGAGGTAAAGCCCTCTACAACCTCTGCGTTAAGGTGAGGAACATTAGGAGCCTAACAGGAGTGAAGGCACATCAGTGGCAGGGGGTATGTGGGGCGGAGAGTATGGTGGGTTTTAGATGGAGGGGGCTCTACAAACCCCCAGCACCAAAGAGGTCAGGGGACCTCCAGTGGAGGGTTCTACATGGAGCCCTGGCCACTAACAGCTGGCTGGCACGGGTTGAACCGGGAGTTGGGCAGGAGTGTCATTTCTGTAAAATGAAAGAAACAGTGCACCATGTGTTTTCTGTGTGCACCAGGTTAATTCCATTAATGTCTCTGTTGGAATGTCTGTGTGAGAGGTTGGGGGTGGTCTTTACTGTTGGGGTGTTCATAATGGGATACAGGTATTCAAATAAGGAGAAGGCCAAATGTATTTTGTTGAATTTTCTGTTTGCTCAGGCGAAGTTGTCTATTTGGCTAACAAGGAGGAACAGGGTCAAAGGTGGGGGGATTACAGACCCTTTACTATTGTTTAATGGGATGGTCTCTGCGCGCCTTAGGGTTGAGTTTGAGTTCTATAAAATGATAAAAAGTGTGGAGATGTTTCAGGAGATATGGTGTGTTGGGGGGGCTGTCTGTATTGCTGGGGAAGATGTTTTGGATATACGGTTGTAGGAGTGGGTATTGTTTTGAGTATTGTGATGTTGGTTTGTATCATGTGGTACATGTATGCATCACAGGATGTATTTTTGGTTTTATTTTTAAGGGGGGGGGGGGGGGGTTTGGTGGTGAGTTTTAAATGAAATGAGAATGGTTCAATAAAGAAAGACAAAAAGTCAAAAGTCTCTCTCTCTCTCTCTCTCTCTCACTCTCTCACTCTCTCACTCTCTCACTCTCTCAATTCAATTTCAATTTAAGGGGCTTTATTGGCATGGGAAACATATCTGTACACAGCCAAAGCAAGTGAAATAGATAATAAACAAAAGTGAAATAAACAATCAAAAATGAACAGTAAATAGCATTCTAGTTTGCTCTGTTTTTTTGTAAATTCTTTCCAATGTGTCAAGTAATCATCTTTTTGTTTTCTCATGATTTTGTTGGGTCTAATTGTGTTGCTGTCCTGGGGTTCTGTAGGGTCTGTTTGTGTTTGTGAACAGAGCCCCAGGACCAGCTTGTTTACGGGACTCTTCTCCAGGTTAATTTATCTGTAGGTGATGGCTTTGTTATGGCCTGGCTTTGTTATGGCCTAATTCTGCTCGGCATGCATTATTTGGTGTTTTACGTTGTACACAGAGGATATTCTTTGCAGAATTCTGCATGCAGTCTATCTCACTCTCTCTCGCTCTCTCTCTCTCTGAGAAGAGTAAAAGAGAGCAGGGGTAGAGGCAGACTCAAAACAGTACAATACTCATCATCAATCTCCCTGTACCATAAACGATGAACCAGATGTGTAATGTCATTCTGTTACTTGGTACTCTGTGCTCTGTGTGAATTATGTTAATATGGAGACAACCAAATCAAATCAAACCAAATCAAAGTTTATTTGTCACATGCGCCGTATACAACAGGTGTAGACCTTACAGTGAAATGCTTACTTCACCAATAGTGAAAGAAAAGGTATGTGTGTGTGTGGGTAGGTAGGTAAGTAAAGAAATAAAACAACAGTAAAAAGACATTTGAAAATAAGAGTAGCAAGGCTATATACAGACACCGGTTAGTCAGGCTTATTGAGGTAGTATGTACATGTGGGTATGGTTAAAGTGACTATGCATATATGATGAACAGAGAGTAGCAGTAGTGTAAAAGAGGGGTTGGCAGGTGGTGGGACACAATGCAGATAGACCAATTAGCCAATGTGCGGTAGCACTGGTTGGTCGGCCCAATTGAGGTAGTATGTACATGAATGCATGGTTAAAGTAACTATGCATGTAAGATAAACAGAGAGAAGCAGCAGCGTAAAAGAAGGGTTGGGGGGCACACAATGCAAATAGTTCGGGTAACCATTTGGTTACCTGTTCAGGAGTCTTATCGCTTGGGGGTAAAAACTGTTGAGAAGCCTTTTTGTCCTAGACTTGGCACTCCGGTACCGCTTGCCATGCGGTAGTAGAGAGAACAGTATATGACTGGGGTGGCTGGGGTCTTTGATAATTTTTAGGACCTTCCCCTGACACCACCTGGTGTAGAGGTCCTGGATGGCAGGCAGCTTTGCCCCAGTGATGTACTGGGCCGTACACACTACCCTCTGAAGTGCCTTGCAGTCGGAGGCCGAGCAATTGCCGTACCAGGCAGTGATGCAACCGGTCAGGATGCTCTCGATGTTGCAGCTGTAGAACCTTTTGAGGATCTCAGGACCCATGCCAAATCTTTTTAGTTTCCTGAGGGGGAATAGGCTTTGTCGTGCCCTCTTCACGACTGTCTTGGTGTGTTGGACCATTCTAGTTTGTTGGTGATGTGGACACCAAGGAATTTGAAGCTCTCAACCTGCTCCACTACAGCCTTCGATGAGAATGGGGATGTGCTCGGTGCTCCTTTTCCTATAGTCCACAATCATGTCCTTGGTCTTGGTTACGTTGAGAGATAGGTTGTTATTCTGGCACCACCCGGCCAGGTCTCTGACCTCCCCCCTATAGGCTGTCTCGTTGTTGTCGGTGATCAGGCCTATCACTGTTGTGTTGTCACAAACTTAATGATGGTGTTGGAGTCGTGCCTGGCAATGCAGTCGTGGGTGAACAGGGAGTACAGGAGGGGACTGAGCACGCACCCCTGGGGAGCTCCAGTGTTGAGGATCAGCGTGGCAGATGTGTTGCTACCTACCCTCACTACCTGGGGGCGGCCCGTCAGGAAGTCCAGGATCCAGTTGCAGAGGGACGTGTTTAGTCCCAGGGTCCTTAGAGGACCCTGGGAGCTTTGAGGGTACTATGGTGTTGAACGCTGAGCTGTAGTCAATGAATAGCATTGTCACATAGGTGTTGCTTTTGTCCAGGTGGGAAAGGGCAGTGTGGAGTGCAAAAGAGATTGCATCATCTGTGGATCTGTTTGGGCGGTATGCAAATTGGAGTGGGTCTAGGGTTTCTGGGATAATGGTGTTGATGTGAGCCATGACCAGCAATTCAAAGCACTTCATGGCTATAGACGTGAGTGCTACGGGTCTGTAGTCATTTAGGCAGGTTGCCTTTGTGTTCTTGGGCACAGGGACTATGGTGGTCTGCTTGAAGCATGTTGGTATTACAGACTCAATCAGGGACATGTTGACAATGTCAGTGAAGACACCTGCCAGTTGGTCAGCACATGCCCGGAACACACGTCCTGGTAATCCGTCTGGCCCCGCAGCCTTGTGTATGTTGATCTGTTTAAAGGACTTACTCACGTCGGCTACGGAGAGCGTGATCACACAGTCATCCGGAACAGCTGATGCTTTCATGCATGCCTCAGTGCTGCTTGCCTCGAAGCAAGCATAGAAGTGATTTAGCTCGAGTGGTAGGCTCGTGTCACTGGGCAGCTCGCGGCTATGCTTCCCTTTGTAGTCTGTAATAGTTTGCAAGCCCTGCCACATCCGACGAGCGTCAGAGACGGTGTAGTATGACTCAGTCTTAGCCCTGTATTGACGCTTTGCCTGTTTGATGGTTCGTCGCAGGGCATAGTGGGATTTCTTGTAAGCTTCCGGGTTAGAGTCCCGCACCTTGAAAGCGGCAGCTCTACCCTTTAGCTCAGTGTGAATACTGCCTGTAATCCATGGCTTCTGGTTTGGGTATGTACATACAGTCACTGTGGGGATGACGTCCTCAATGCACTTATTGATAAAGCCAGTGACTGATGTGGTGTATTCCTCAATGTCATCAGAAGAATCCCGGAACATGTTCCAGTCTGTGATAGCAAAACAGTCCTGTAGTTTAGCATCTGCTTCATCTGACCATTTTTTTTTATAGACCGAGTCACTGGCGCTTCCTGCTTTAATTTTTGCTTGTAAGCAGGAATCAGGAGGATAGAGTTGTGGTCGGATTTACCAAATGGAGGGCGAGGGAGAGCTTTGTATGCGTCTCTGTGTGTGGAGTACAGGTGATCTAGAATTTTTTTCCCTCTGGTTGCACATTTAACATGTTGATAGAGATTTGGTAGAACTGATTTAAGTTTCCCTGCATTAAAGTCTCCGGCCACTAGGAGCGCCGCCTCTGGGTGAGTGGTTTCCTGTTTGCTTATTTCCTTATACAACTGACTGAGTGCGGTCTTAATGCCAGCACTGTCTGTGGTGATAATTAAACAGCCACGAAAAGTATAGCTGAGAACTCTCTAAGCCAGTAGTGTGGCCTGCAATTTATCACAATATACTCTACTTCAGGCGAGCAAAATCTAGAGACTTCCTTAGATTTCGTGCACTAGCTGTTGTTTACAAATATGCACAGACCGCACCCCCTCGTCTTACCACAGTGTGCTGTTCTATCCTGCCGGTGCAGCATATATCCCGCTAGCTGAATATCCATGTTGTCATTCAGCCACGATTCCGTGAAACATAGGATATTACAGTTTTTGATGTCCCGTTGGTAGGATATTCGTGATCGTACCCCTGTCTAGTTTATTGTCCAATGATTGCACGTTGGTGAGTAATATTGACGGTAACGGCAGCTTTCCTAGTTGCCTTCTGCGGTTCCGGAAGAGGCATCCGGCTCTTTGTCCTCTGCGTCGCTTCCTTTTGCGAATAATTGGGATGTCTGCCCTGTGGGGTGTTTGGAGAATATCGTGTGAGTCCTGCTTGTTGTTGTTGTTGAAAAAATCTTTGTTTAATCTGAGGTGAGTGATCGCTGTCCTGATGTCCAGAAGCTATTTTTTGCCGTAAGATACAGTTGCAGAAACATTATGTACAAAATAAGTTACAAATATCTTGAAAAAAACACATAATATCACAATTGGTTAGGAGACCGTAAAACTGCGGTCATCTCCTCCGGAGCCATTTTTCAGAACCACAGCTAAGGACAGAGGGCTGAAGGCGTTCAGTCTGCATTTGGGCTGTTGCCATGGACATGACCCCCTCAACAGAGGTCACGTCATGTTCAACTCACCTGACCATGTCCAGTGGCGACCCTGGTGCGGTCGGTGCACATCTGACTGACTGGAAGGAATAGGGTCTCCCAGCCACCCACTTGCAACTCAATGGTAGTCTCTTCCTCTCTTCCTCTCTCCATGACCTCCGTTAATTGTTTGATGGAAGTTTCTTATATACAGTGATGGCCTACATTACCCTGGCCAAACCCGAATAACACTAGGCCAATTGTGCACCGCCCTATGGGACTCCCAATCACAGCCAGATGTGATACAGGCTGGATTCGAACCAGGGGCTGTAGTGACTTTTGCACTGAGATGCAGTGACTTAGACCGCTGCACGACCCGGGAGCTGGTTCCCTAATTAATTGACTGGAGAGAGGGGTGAGATGGTGAGAGAGGGGTGAGATGGGGAGCGAGGGCAAACTAACTTTGACACCCACATGAAAAAGGTCTATAGTATACTTAAGCAATAAGGCCCAAGGGGGTATGGTATATGGCCAATATACCACAGCTATGGGATGTTGTTATGCACTATACAGCCCTTAGCTGTGGTATATCGGCCATAAACCACAAACCCCCAAGGTGCCTTATTGCTATTATAAACTGGTTTCTAACATAAATAGAACAGTAAACAAGCATTTGTGCATCATACCTGCGGTATATTTTATGATAGACACATGACTGAAATGCTATTTCAGCCAATCAGTATCCAGGACCCAAACTACCCGGTTTATAATATGGTATAAATACTGTAGTATTTCACTATATTCACTGCTTTGTTTTTGCGAACACTACTGTAGTATTTACTATAGTATTCTACAGTATACTACAACATTCTATAGTAAGCAAGACTCAATCAAGGGAAACTACAGTGTGCAGTATAGTATTCTGTAGTATACTACAGAATTCTATAGTAAGTACAGTAGTATTCTATAGTAAACTGTAGTATTTTTTATGTGGGCACTGTTACTGGTTTTCCACTTGGCTGCTGGTGGAAAACGTTTATCTTTCCCCGTTCTCTCCCCTTCTGTCTTGTGCCTCTGCTGGTTTCCAGTCAGAGGACAGCTGGTTTCCAGTCAGAGGACAGCTGGGTTCCAGTCAGAGGACAGCTGGTTTCCAGTCAGAGGACAGCTGGTTTCCAGAGGACAGAGACAGTGAGATTAGCCTCTGCTGGTTTCCAGTCAGAGGACAGAGACAGTGAGATTAGCCTCTGCTGGTTTCCAGTCAGAGGACAGAGACAGTGAGATTAGCCTCTGCTGGTTTCCAGTCAGAGGACAGAGACAGTGAGATTAGCCTCTGCTGGTTTCCAGTCAGAGGACAGAGACAGTGAGATTAGCCTCTGCTGGTTTCCAGTCAGAGAACAGAGACAGTGAGATTAGCTCACAGTTTTACCGCTGGAGAGTGTCAGCCTCACTGACAGACAGACAACAGTGTGATCCTTGTGTGGTCTGTGTGGGTGAGGCCAGTAGAAGCTCAGGTTCCTTCTCTAGGTGATTTAATATTGGTCTAATGACAGCATGGTATACTCTGATAAATGTCAGCTGCTTTCCTTCCTCAGTTTGGGACATTAGAGATGCCTCATTGCGTTCTCTGATGCATGTGCATATCTGAACACACACACACACACACACACACACACACACACACACACACACACACACACACACACACACACTCTATCTCTGTATGGACTGGTTGTCCAGCTCAGTTCCTTTGATCTTCTGTCCTCCCTGGGCAACTGTGGTGGTTAAGGGACCCTACACTAGCAGACACACATACACATGCACATATGCACACACACACGCACACACACACACACGCACACACACACACACACACACACACACACACACACACACACACCACTCAGGAGAGAAATGTCCAATTAAACTTCAAAGGTTGGAGGAAATGGGAACGTTTTTGAAGAGATCACCTCTGGGTCACCTTACAGCTCCTCACATCTCTCCTTCTCCCTACATCTCTTTCTCTCTCTCCATCTCCCTGTCATCTCTCTCTCTCTCCCTCTGTTTCGCTCTCTTTAACACACACATCATGCATGCACTTACGCAAGCACGCACGCATGCACACACACAAACGCACGCACGCACACACACACACACACACACACACACACACACACACACACACACACACACACACACACACACACACACACACACACACACACACACACACACACACACACACACACACACACACACACACACACACACACACACACACACACACGAACACACACGCATGCACACACACGCACACACAAACACACGCATCCACACACACACGCACACAAACACACGCATGCACACACACAAATGCACGCAGATGCACGCACACACACACACACACACACACACACACACACACACACAGAGAGAGAGAGAACTCTATAAATCTCAGTGGTGCCTGTTGCTTCTCTTTGGGATTAACCTAGACCTAGCTGCTATTTTAAAGTCAAACTATACTCACTCACTGTATCTGCTAACCGAAAACAGTTAGGAACATCTTTATCGCAGTCGTTTGAATATCAAAATAAGACCAGATAGCGGTTTCCTGATTCCTGCATGCAAATCTTTGACCGCAAAATGCAAAACTGTTGTTGCAGCTCGGCCGTGACACTGCAGCATGTCCACTTGGAAATCAGATGAAATGAAAAAAGATGATATCCCATATGGAATACTACACATTACAACTAGCAAATAGGTCACTTCTTCTTCCACCATAGTGAAAAGCATTTTAAAAAGTCATGGTTTAGAGGACTTATTTTGGACAGAGTACGCTGCAAGGGATTTGGAGAAGCTCCCGTCTCCATAAAGTTTTAACAGACTTAATCAGTTTCCAAGAAATGGACACTCATAGTCAATCTGTACCTGAGCGCCAAGTCTGGGACCAAAACGCTTCTTAACAGCTTCTACCCCCAAGCCATAAGGCTGCTGAACAGACTGCTCTCCAGGACTATTTACATTGACAACATTTTTTGCAGTGACTCTCTTGTATTGGCTCTATGCACACTCACTAGACTCTAGCCACACACTCACACATACTACACTGACACTCCAGCACACACATACTGTACACATGCATATTGACGCAACACACACACTCATATATAGACACACTTTCACACTCTTTCATACGCTTCCATACACTGCTGCTACTCTGTTTATTATCTATCCTTATTGCCTTGTCACTTTTACCCCTACCTACATGTGCATAATTACCTCAACTACCTCGTATCCCTGAGTATTGAATGAGTACCGGTAGTCCTTGTTTATAGTCACGTTATTGTTATTTTGTTGTTTTACTATTACCTTTCTTATTGAGCAAAAATGTGTCATACTTTTTAACTCTGTTAGGAAAGAGCTCAGAAGTAAGCATTTCATGGTAATGTCTACACCTGTTGTATTCGGCGCATGCGACAAATACAATTTGATTTGATTCGATTAAGTCCAACTTTGTAGGACGTTTCAAATGATCCACTGTGCTTGATTAAAAACTGCTGGCTGAAAACAATCTCTCTGATGTATGACAAAGCCAGGGATTTTAGTTATTCATCTGTTTCATCTGCACCGCATGATATAAATTAGCCAGAAGAAGCCGACAGTAAGTTAATGCAAGAGAGAGGAGAGACATCCAACTCCTATTCAGCTGTTGGAATGATTTAAAACCAAATACTTAAATTCTTGTCGTCTCCTCATGCAAACAAACAGACTACAGATTACAGCAACTCCAAACTAGGATTGTGTCCCAAATGGAACCTCATTTGGCACACAGAGAGGACGAGGCTCGACAAGCTTAGAGACCCACATAGGAGCAGTATAATGTAAAATATGTCTTCTTAATTGCCTTCAAGTTTACTTATATACAGCTGAAGTCGGAAGTTTACATACACTTAGGTTGGAGTCATTAAAACTCCTTTTTCAACCACTCCACAAATTTCTTGTTAATTAACAAACTATAGGTTTTGGCAAGTCGGTTAGGACATTTACTTTGTGCATGACACAAGTAATTTTTACAACAAATGTTTACGAACAGATTATTTCACTTATAATTCAATGTATCACAATTCCAGTGGGTCAGAAGTGTACATACACTAAGTTGACTGTGCCTTAAACAGCTTGGAACATTCTAGAAAATTATGTCATGGCTTTAGAAGCTTCTGATGTGCTAATTGACATAATTTGAGTCAATTGGAGGTGTACCTGTGGATGTATTTCAAGGCCTACCTTCAAACTCAGTTCCTCTTTGCTTGACATCATGGGGAAATCAAAAGAAATCAGCCAAGACCTCAGAAAGAATTGTAGACCTCCACAAGTCTGATTCATCCTTGGGAGCAATTTCCAAATGCCTGAAGGTACCACGTTCATCTGTACAAACAATAGTACGCAAGGATAAACACCATGGGACCACGCAGCCGTCATACCGCTCAGGAAGGAGAAACGTTCTGTCTCCTAGAGATGAACGTACTTTGGTGCAAAAAGTGCAAATCAATCCCAGAACAACAGCAAAGGACCTTGTGAAGATGCTTGAGGAAACAGGTACAAAAGTATCTAAATCCACAGTAAAACGAGTCCTATATCGACATAACCTGAAAGGCTGCTCAACAAGGAAGAAGCCACTGCTCCAAAACCGGCATAAAAATGCCAGACCATGGTTTGCAACTGCACATGGGGACAAAGATCGTACTTTTTGGAGAAATAGCCTCTGGTCTGATGAAACAAAAATAGAACTGTTTCTCCATAATGACCATTGTTATGTTTGGAGGAAAAAGGGGGACGCTTGCAAGCTGAAGAACACCATCCCAACCATAAAGCATGGGGGTGGCAGCATCATGTTGTGGGGGTGCTTTGCTGCAGGAGTGACTGTTGCACTTCACAAAATAGATAGCATCATGAGGTAGGAGAATTATGTGGATATATTGAAGCAACATCTCAAGACATCAGTTAGGAAGTTAAAGCTTGGTCGCAAATAGGTCTTCCAAATGGACAATGACCCCAAGCATACTTCCAAAGTTGTGGCAAAATGGCTTAAGGACAACAAATTCAAGGTATTGGAGTGGCCATCACAAAGCCTTGACCTCAATCCCAAAGAAAATGTGTGGGCAGAACTTAAAAAGCGTGTGTGAGCAAGGAGGCCTACAAACCCGACTCAGTTACACCAGCTCTGTCAGGAGGAATGGGGCAAAATTCACCCAGCTTATTGTGGAAAGCTTGTGGAAGGCTACCCGAAACATTTGACCCAAGTTAAACAATTTAAAGGCAATGCTACCAAATACTAATTGTGTGTATATAAACTTCTGACCCATTGGGAATGTGATGAAAGAAATAAAAGCTGAAATAAATCATTCTCTCTACTATTATTCTAACATTTCACATTCTTAAAATAAAGTGGTGATCCTAATTGACCTAAAACAGGGATTTTTTACCAGGATTAAATGTCAGGAATTGCGAAAAACTGAGTTTAAATGTATTTGGCTAAGGTGTATGTAAACTTCCGACTTCAACTGTATATATATATATATATACGGGGGATTGGAAATGATGCAGACAATTACATTGATAGAAGCCACAATCTGTCTGCAATATTAAAGTTGACCCCCCCATTAAAAAAAGGAACATTGGAGTAAAACACGTTTATTTGGGGTTCTGTTGGGGTGTAACAGTTGAACTAACTCATTTACAAGTAACATTCAATAATCAATAGGTATTCTGTATCAATAGGCATTCTTTTTTTGGGGGGGGGGTCAGCTTTAATATTGCAGATAGTTTGTGACTTCTATCAATGTAATTGTCTGCATCATTTCCAATCCCCAATATATTATTTTGTAAACATACATATAATTTTAAATAAATATTTGTTAAATATTTTTTTCTTCTTTATTATTTTCCCCTAACCCTACCACTCCTCCCCTAATTGGAGTAAACTACTTGATCACAATACTTAGACTACTCCAATGTTGGTAAATTTACAAACATTGGAGTAGCCTAAGTATTGTTGTCCATTGAAAGTGGTTACATTTCTCCAGACCTGTCCATTAGCTTTTTACCAAAACAGAGGGCCGGTGCCTGCTTTGGTATTGTTTCATTAAAATGTATATAGCAACTAGAGAGCCCATAGAGAATCACCTTTTACTGCAGTGGGCTAAATCAGGGTCACATATGGTTATGGGCTTACAAAACAGAAGACACCTGTACCATGTCAGATATAGAGTTGAAATGTATTACATTTGTTGTTGTATATTGTAACGATCGTCTGGAAGAGGGGACCAAGATGCAGCGTGGTAAGTGGTCATAATGATTTTTAATGAGACACTTCAAAAACAAACAGGGAAAACGAAAGCCAACAGTTCTGCCAGGTGAACACACACAAGACAGAAAACAACTACCCACAAAACCCCAAAGGAAAACAGGCTGCCTAAGTATGAATCCTAATCAGAGACAACGATAGACAGCTGCCTCTGATTAGGAACCCTACTCGGCCCAAAACAAAGAAATACAAAAACATAGAAAAAGGAACATAGAACGCCCACCCAATGTAACACCCTGGCCTAACCAAAATAAAGAACAAAAAACCCCTCTCTATGGCCAGCGCATTACAGTACCCCCCCCAAACGTGCGGACTCCGGCCGCAAAACCTGACTCTGAAGGGGAGGGTCCGGGTGGGCCTTCCTACGGCGGCGGCTCGGGTGCGGGCCGTGGACCTCGCTCCACCCTTGGCTTCGGCCACTTAGGTGGCGCCCCTAGCTGCGCCGGAGGACTGGTGGGCAAACCTGCTGCGCCCGGCTGGCGGGCGATTCTGGCTGCGCCCGGCTGGCGGGCGACCCTGGCTGTGCCCGGCTGGAGGGCGACCCTGGCTGCGCCCGGCTGGCGGTTGTCCTTGGCTGCGCCCGGCTGGCGGGCGACCCTGGCGGCTCCGGCGGCTCCGGGCAGGCAGGCGGCTCCGGCGGCTCCGGGCTGGCGGATGGCCCTGGCGGCTCCGGGCTGGCGGGCGGCTCTGGCCCAGGATTCACCAGGCTGGGGAGACATTAAGGAGGCCTGGCCCTGGGCGCAGGCACAGGACTCACCAGGCTGGGGAGACATGAAGGAGGCCTGGCCCTGGGTGCAGGCACAGGACTCACCAGGCTGGCGGGCGGCTCTGGCGGCTCCGGGCTGGCGGGCGGCTCTGGTGGCTCTGGCCCAGGATTCACCAGGCTGGGGAAACATGGAGGCCTGGCCCTGGGCGCAGGCACAGTACTCACCAGGCTGGCGGGCGGCTCTGACGGCTCCGGACTGGCGGGCGGCTCTGGCGGCTCCGGACTGACGGGCGGCTCTGGCGGCTCCGGACTGGTGGGCGGCTCTGGCGGCTCCGGACTGGCGGGCGGCTCTGATGGCTCTGGACTGGCGGGCGGCTCTGACGGCTCTGGCCCAGGATTCACCAGGTTAGGGAGACATGAAGGAGGCCTGGCTCTGGGCGCAGGCACAGGACTCACCAGGCTGGGGAGACCCACAGGAGGCCTGGTCCTTGGAGGAGGCACAGGATAGACCAGGCTGGAGAGACCCACTGGAGGCTCCGGGCTGAGGAGCGTCTCTGTCGGCTCCGGACTGTTGGCCATCTCTGTCGGCTCCGGACTGTCGGCCATCTCTGTCGGCTCCGGACTGTAAACTGTCGCCGGAAGCTCAGGACGGGGAACTGTCGCCGGAAGCTCAGGACGAGGAACTGTCGCCGGAAGCTCAGGACGGGGAACTGTCGTCGGAAGCTCAGGACGGGGAACTGTTGTCGGAAGCTCTGGACGGGGATTGTGCACTGTAGGCCTGATG
The DNA here is from genome assembly GCF_901001165.1 of Salmo trutta. Classification (NCBI taxonomy): domain Eukaryota; kingdom Metazoa; phylum Chordata; class Actinopteri; order Salmoniformes; family Salmonidae; genus Salmo; species Salmo trutta. The sequence continues at coordinate 13,074,826 of NC_042981.1, read as the reverse complement.
CGTGGGACTGGCTTTGGAGACGCCAGACTAGTAACACACACCTTCAGGCTACTTCCGGTCCGGAGCGAGCAGTCGCACTTCGCTTCGCTCCACAGGTAATATTACACTTCTTTACATTACAACGGTTTGGTTTGTTTGATCTGAACAAATTTTTCTTAGCTATCAAAGATAATTGTGTAGTTTAGAGTAATTAGAGTAATTATCGAGGCCAGCTATTTTTTTCGTCCTCCTAACGTAGTCAATACCGCTGGCTGCTAGCTGCTAGCTAGTCAACACCGCTAGCTAGCCAACCGCTACCGACTAGCAGCGCTCTAGATAGTAATACATTACAACGGAACGATTTGACTAGTGCAGTGTTAGCTAGCTAGCTACATAGCTGTCTTTGTCATAGCTTGATAATTGTGTAGTTTAGTAATAGCTAGGTTAGCTAGCCAGCTATTTCCGTCCCCCGCGACGCCATTGTTCCATACCCAGCCAACTATTACCGACGAGCAGCATTGTAGAAACTAAATACATTACAAAGGAACGTCTTGATTAGTGTTATGTTAGCTAGCTACAAAGTTGCTTTTGTATAATAGCCAACCTCTACCGACTAGCAGCACTGTAGAAACTATTACATTACAACGGAACGACTTGATTAGTGTAGTGTTGTGTTAGTTAGCTAGCATTTTCGTCATTTTAGTCAATAAGATTTTCGCAACGTAAGCTTAACTTTCTGAACATTCGAGACGTGTAGTCCACTTGTCATTCCAATCTCCTTTGCATTAGCGTAGCCTCTTCTGTAGCTTGTCAACTATGTGTCTGGCTATCCCTGTTCTCTTCCCTCTGCACAGGCCATTCAAACGCTTCACACCGCGTGGCGGCTGCCACTCTAACCTGGTGGTCCCAGCGCGCACGACCCACGTGGAGTTCCAGGTCTCCGGCAGCCTCTGGAACTGCCGGTCTGCGGCCAACAAGGCTGAGTTCATCTCAGCCTATGCTACCCTCCAGTCCCTAGACTTCCTGGCGCTGACGGAAACATGGATTACCACAGATAACACTGCTACTCCTACTGCTCTCTCCTCGTCTGCCTACGTGTTCTCGCATACCCCTAGAGCATCGAGCCAGCGGGGTGGTGGCACTGGAATCCTCATCTCTCCCAAGTGGACATTCTCTCTTTCTCCCCTGACCCATCTGTCTATCTCATCATTTGAATTCCATGCTGTCACAGTTACCAGCCCTTTCAAGCTTAACATCCTTATCATTTATCGCCCTCCAGGTTCCCTTGGAGAGTTCATCAATGAGCTTGATGCCTTGAAGTTCCTTCCCTGAGGATGGCTCACCTCTCACAGTTCTGGGTGACTTTAACCTCCCCACGTCTACCTTTGACTCATTCCTCTCTGCCTCCTTCTTTCCACTCCTCTCCTCCTTTGACCTCACCCTCTCACCTTCCCCCCCTACTCACAAGGCAGGCAATACGCTTGACCTCATCTTTACTAGATGCTGTTCTTCCACTAATCTCATTGCAACTCCCCTCCAAGTCTCCGACCACTACCTTGTATCCTTTTCCCTCTCGCTCTCATCCAACACTTCTCACTCTGCCCCTACTCGGATGGTATTGCGTCGTCCCAACCTTCGCTCTCTCTCTCCCGTTACTCTCTCCTCTTCCATCCTATCATCTCTTCCCTCTGCTCAAACCTTCTCCAACCTATCTCCTGATTCTGCCTCCTCAACCCTCCTCTCCTCCCTTTCTGCATCCTTCAATTTTCTCTGTCCCCTATCCTCCAGGCCGGCTCGGTCCTCCACTCCTGCGCCGTGGCTCGACGACTCACTGCGAGCTCACAGAACAGGGCTCCGGGCAGCCGAGCGGAAATGGAGGAAATCTCGCCTCCCTGCGGACCTGGCATCCTTTCACGCCCTCCTCTCTACATTTTCCTCTTCTGTCTCTGCTGCTAAAGCCACTTGCTACAACTCTAAATTCCAAGCATCTGCCTCTAACCCTAGGAAGCTCTTTGCTACCTTCTCCTCCCTCCTGAATCCTCCTCCCCCTCCCCCCCTCCTCTCTCTCTGCGGATGACTTCGTCAACCATTTTGAAAAGAAGGCTGATGACATCCGATCCTCGTTTGCTAAGCCAAACGACACCGCTGGTCCTGCTCACACTGCCCTACCCTGTGCTTTGACCTCTTTCTCCCCTCTCTCTCCAGATGAAATCTCGCGTCTCGTGACGGCCGGCCGCCCAACAACCTGCCCACTTGACCCTATCCCCTCCTCTCTTCTCCAGACCATTTCCGGAGACCTTCTCCCCTACCTCACCTCGCTCATCAACTCATCCTTGACCGCTGGCTACGTCCCTTCCGTCTTCAAGAGAGCGAGAGTTGCACCCCTTCTGAAAAAACCTACACTCGATCCCTCCGATATCAACAACTACAGACCAGTATCCCTTCTTTCTTTTCTCTCCAAAACTCTTGAACGTGCCGTCCTTGGCCAGCTCTCCTGCTATCTCTCTCAGAATGACCTTCTTGATCCTAATCAGTCAGGCTTCAAGACTGGGCATTCAACTGAGACTGCTCTTCTCTGTGTCACGGAGGCTCTCCGCACTGCTAAAGCTAACTCTCTCTCCTCTGCTCTCATCCTTCTAGACCTATCTGCTGCCTTTGATACCGTGAACCATCAGATCCTCCTCTCCACCCTCTCCGAGCTGGGCATCTCCGGCGCGGCCCACGCTTGGATTGCGTCCTACCTGACAGGTCGCTCCTACCAGGTGGCGTGGCGAGAATCTGTCTCCGCACCACGTGCTCTCACCACTGGTGTCCCCCAGGGCTCTGTTCTAGGCCCTCTCCTATTCTCACTATACACCAAGTCACTTGGCTCGGTCATATCCTCACATGGTCTCTCCTATCATTGCTACGCAGACGACACACAATTAATCTTCTCCTTTCCCCCTTCTGATAACCAGGTGGCGAATCGCATCTCTGCATGTCTGGCAGACATATCAGTGTGGATGACGGCTCACCACCTCAAGCTGAACCTCGGCAAGACGGAGCTGCTCCTCCTCCCAGGGAAGGACTGCCCGTTCCATGATCTCGCCATCACGGTTGACAACTCCCTTGTGTCCTCCTCCCAGAGTGCTAAGAACCTTGGCGTGACCCTGGACAACACCCTGTCGTTCTCCACTAACATCAAGGTGGTGATCCTGTAGGTTCATGCTCTACAACATTCGCAGAGTACGACCCTGCCTCACACAGGAAGCGGCGCAGGTCCTAGTCCAGGCACTTGTCATCTCCCGTCTGGATTACTGCAACTCGCTGTTGGCTGGGCTCCCTGCCTGTGCCATTAAACCCCTACAACTCATCCAGAACGCCGCAGCCCGTCTGGTGTTCAACCTTCCCAAGTTCTCTCACGTCACCTCGCTCCTCCGCTCTCTCCACTGGCTTCCAGTTGAAGCTCGCATCCGCTACAAGTCCATGGTGCTTGCCTACGGAGCTGTGAGGGGAACGGCACCTCCGTACCTTCAGGCTCTGATCAGGCCCTACACCCAAACAAGGCCACTGCGTTCATCCACCTCTGGCCTGCTCGCCTCCCTACCTCTGAGGAAGCACAGCTCCCGCTCAGCCCAGTCAAAACTGTTCGCTGCTCTGGCACCCCAATGGTGGAACAAGCTCCCTCACGACGCCAGGACAGCGGAGTCAATCACCACCTTCCGGAGACATCTGAAACCCCACCTCTTTAAGGAATACCTGGGATAGGATAAAGTAATCCTTCTACCCCCCCCCCCAAAAGATTTAGATGCACTATTGTAAAGTGGTTGTTCCACAGGATACCTGAAGGTGAATGCACCAATTTGTAAGTCGCTCTGGATAAGAGCGTCTGCTAAATGACTTAAATGTAAATGTAAATGTAAAGTGCGAAGAGCAGGAACAGGACGTACTGGAGAGATAGTGCGAGAGGCAGGCACCTGAGAAGCATGGGTAGTTGACTCAGGCCTCACCCCTGGTCCAGCCGAACTATCCGTGTGCCCCCGCCCAAATTTTTTGGGGGGCTGCCTCTCATTCTTCCCGGGTAGGCTCCGATATCTTTCGATCACCTGGCCCCATGTCCAGTCTTTCCTCCCCAGCCACTCCTGACGAGACCAGGTGTCCATCTCCTCCCGAGCACGCTGCTTGATCCAGTTGTGGTGGGTAGTTCTGTAATGATCGTCTGGAAGAGGGGACCAAGATGCAGTGTGGTAAGTGGTCATAATAATTTTTAATGAGACACTTCAAAAACAAACAGGGAAAACGAAAGCCAACAGTTCTGCCAGGTGAACACACACAAGACAGAAAACAACTACCCACAAAACCCCAAAGGAAAACAGGCTGCCTAAGTATGAATCCTAATAAGAGACAACGATAGACAGCTGCCTCTGATTAGGAACCCTACTCGGCCCAAAACAAAGAAATACAAAAACATAGAAAAAGGAACATAGAACGCCCACCCAATGTAACACCCTGGCCTAACCAAAATAAAGAAAAAAAAACCCTCTCTATGGGCAGGGCGTTACATATATACATCACAGGAGACTGAAATATAACAAAACTGTTAGACAAAGGAACATTGGCGTTTAAAAATATATATGTTTATTCATTATGAAATTATAACATTCCACCCATGAGGCCACTAGGTCATTTGACTGCAGGAAAGGGCTACGAGAAGGGAGACCGACTCTCCTCTCTTGAATGCTCTCTATGCCCGTTGGAATACATTAAGATTAAGATGAAATTCAAATTATTCACACACTGTCCCACTTCTAGATGGATTTACACTGTGACATTTCCAAATGACTCACAATGGCCCTCAGAAGCTTTTAAAATGGCGAATTCTCCATCTTGTCTCGTTTCTGGGTTCTACCGTCTGACAGTGAGGTTTTAGAGATGCTTTGAAATGACAAACGACATCGTCAGACGACTAAATAGGAAAGCGGTGAACCAGACCAGATGGAAAATGTGATCTGTCAATGTAAAAGGCTTTCTGAGGGGCTTTGCTGCCATTTAATAAACGTTCAGGGGAAGGTCTGAACGACCATCTTCCAATTGCTAGATGGAACCAAGTGTTCAGTGCTATTGTGTTATGTACGACTTTATCAGTCACTCTTCTCTCTAGCCACTGTCTCCGTGGAAACAGCTGCAGTGTTCTGGCAACTGCTTCGGTGAAGTTTGAGTTTGTTTCAGTTATTTATCAACACATAGCTACACTGCTATCTTCACCTTTCCCCTTCCATTCCACCTCATGATAATCCTTGTTACCTGTATACAGTGGGTCTGTCCGTCTATCACTTTTGTTCTGTCTTTTGTTACAGACAGACAGAGGGGATGAGGGGAAAAGGGAGATCGGGAGGGAGAGAATAAGGCAAGAAGGGAGGGATGGTGAGAGAGAAGCAGGGAGAGAACAAGGGAAGGAGAGAAGTGAAAAAGAGATCGGTAAGGTTTACAGAGGAGGTGTCAGGAAGTTGTGAAGGCTGTATTCCCTCTTCATTCACTGTTTTGTAATTAAGGTGTCACTATGTGACGTTTAAATAAATATGTGATGAGCTCATACTCTGGAAACACTGTCCTCCTCCTGGAACTGCAGAGAGCTAGGGAGGGAGGTGTGGGGAGTGAAGGAGGGAGGAAGACAGATACATCATGGAGAGATAAAGAGAAAGAGACAGGCAGAGGGAAAGGAAAGATAAGTGTACTCCTACAAAAAAAGGTGCCATCTGGAACCAACAAGGGTTCTTCCGCTGTCCCAACTGGAGAACAGCTACATGCAACCTAAAATAGTTATACCTGGAACCAGAAAGGGTTCTCCCATGTGAACAGCCGCAGAACCTCTTTGGAACCCTTTTGTCTAGAGTGTGGTGTACAGATACAGAGAAAGTTATAAATGACCTGGAAGGAGAGAGGAGGTGACAATATGCCGTTTACAATGTTTACAATGTTTATCAGGAAAACAAGACAGAGACTAAGAAGACTAAGTCCAACTGGCAATAGCTGTTTCCATTAACTTGTCCAGTCATTTTATTCTCAACATTTAGAAACTGACTATAATACTTAATGGAAAGACTGGTAAATAGAGAAACAAGGACACTTCCTCCTTTACTACACATTGACTCAGAGAACAATCTTGCCCACCCAACTTCTTTTTTTTTATGTATTTGCCTGCCTGACTTCTTTACACGGCCAACCAGACAAATCCTGAATAATAATCTATCCACCTCGACAAGTTCCAGACCCATTAGCAGAACAGTAATATGGTGGATTTCCACAACCGGCGCCGACAGAGATGGTCGCCTCGCTTCGCGTTCTTAGGAAACTATGCAGTATTTAGTTTTTTTATGTATTATTTCTTACACTGTTACCCCAGGAAATCTTAAGTCTTATTACATACAGCCGGGAGGAACTATTGGATATAAGAGCAAAGTCAACTTACCAACATTACGACCAGGAATACGACTTTCCCGAAGCGGATCCTCTGTTTGGACCACCACCCAGGACAATGGATCGGATCCCAGTAGGCGACCCAAAACAACAGCGCCGCAGAAGGAGCAGACGGAGTGGTCTTCTGGTCAGCACATTGCCCTCCGCTCCCGAGTATACTACCTGCCAATGTCCAGTTTCTTGACAACAAGGTAGACGAAATCCGAGAAAGGGTTGTCTTCCAGAGAGACATCAGAGATGGCAACATTCTCTGCTTCACGGAAACATGGCTCACTTGTGATACGTTATCAGAGTCGGTACAGCCACCTGGTTTATTCACACATCGGAAACAAAACATCTCTCTGGTAAGAAGAAGGGCGGGGGTGTATGCCTTATGATTAACGAGTCGTGGTGTGATCATAACAACATACAGGAACTCAAGTCCTTTTGTTCACCTGACCTAGAATTCCTTACAATCAAATGACGACCGCATTATCTACCAAGAGAATTCTCTTAGATTATAATCACAGTCATGTGTATCCCCTCCAAGCAGATACCTCGACGGCCCTGAAAGAACTTCATTGGACTCTATGTAAACTGGAAACCACATATCCCGAGGCTGCATTTATTGTAGCTGGGGATTTTAACAAGGCTAATCTGAAAAAAAGGCTCCCTAAAATTAATCAGCATATCTATTGCGCAAACCGGGCTGGTAAAATCCTGGATCATTGTTACTCTATCTTCCGTGACGCATACAAAGCCCTCCCTCGCCCTCCTTTCGGCAAATCTGACCACGACTTAATTTTGTTGCTCCCAGCCTATAGACAGAAACTAAAACAGGAAACGCCCGTGCTCAGGTCTGTTCAACGCTGGTCTAACCAATCTGATTCCATGCTTCAAGATGGCTTCGATCACGTGGACTGGGATATGTTCCGGATAGCGTCGAACAACAACATTGATGTATACGCTGATTCGGTGAGCGAGTTTATTAGCAAGTGATGTTGTACCCACGGCGACTATTAAAACCTTCCCCAACCAGAAACTGTGGATTGATGGCAGCATTTGCACAAAACTAAAAGCGCGAACCACTGCTTTTAATCAGGGCAAGGCGACCAGAAACATGACCGAATACAAACACTGTAGCTATTCCATCCGCAAGGCAATCAAACAAGCTAAGCGTCAGTATAGAGACAAAGTAGAGTCACAAATCAATGGCTCAGACTCGAGAGGTATGTGGCAGGGTCTACAGTCAATCACGGACTACAAAAAGAAAACCAGCCCCATCGCGGACCCCGATGTCTTGCTCCCAGACAAACTAAACAGCTTCTTTGCTCGCTTTGAGGACAATACAGTGCCACCGACACAGCCCACTACCAAAACCTGTGGGCTCTCCTTCACCGCAGCCAACGTAAGTAAAACATTTAAACGTGTTAACCCTCGCAAGGCTGCCGGCCCAGACGGCATCCCTAGCCGCATCCTCAAAGCATGCGCAGACCAGCTGGCTGGTGTGTTTACGGACATATTCAATCAATCCCTATCCCAGTCTGCTGTTCCCACATGCTTCAAGAGGGCCACCATTGTTCCTGTTCCCAAGAAAGCTAAGGTAACTGAGCTAAATGACTATCGCCCCGTAGCACTCACTTCCGTCATCATGAAGTGCTTTGAGAGACTAGTCAAGGACCCTATCACCTCCACCCTACCTGACACCCTAGACCCACTCCAATTTGCTTACCGCCCCAATAGGTCCACAGACGACGCAATCGCAATCACACTACACATTGCCCTAACCCATCTGGACAAGAGGAATATCTATGTAAGAATGCTGTTCATCGACTACTGTTCAGCATTTAACACCATAGTACCCTCCAAACTCATCATTGAGCTCGAGATCCTGGGTCCTGGACTTTCTGATGGGACGCCCCCAGGTGGTGAGGGTGGAAACAACATCTCCGCCCCGCTGATCCTCAACACTAGGGCCCCACAAGGGTGCGTTCTCAGCCCTCTCCTGTACTCCCTGTTCACCCCTTCACTGCGTGTCCATGCACGCCTCCAACTCAATCATCAAGTTTGCAGACGACACAACAGTGGTAGGCTTGATTACCAACAACGACGAGACGGCCTACAGGGAGGAGGTGAGGGCCCTCATAGTGTGGTGTCAGGAAAATAACCTCACACTCAACGGCAACAAAACGAAGGAGATGATTGTGGACTTCAGGAAACAGCAGAGGGAGCAACCCCCTGTCCACATCGACGGGACAGTAGTGGAGAAGGTGGAAAGTTTTAAGTTCCTCGGCGTACACATCACGGACAAACTGAAATGGTCCACCCACACAGACAGCGTGGTGAAGAAGGCGCAACAGAGCCTCTTCAACCTCAGGAGGCTGAAGAAATTCAGCTTGTCACCAAAAACACTCACAAACTTTTACAGATGCACAATCGAGAGCATCCTGTAGGGCTGTATCACCACCTGGTACGGCAACTGCTCCGCCCACAACTGTAAGGCTCTCCAGAGGGTAGTGAGGTCTGCACAACTCATCACCGGGGCAAACTACCTGCCCTCCGGGACACCTACACCACCCAATGTCACAGGAAGGCCAAAAAAGTTCATCAAGGACAACAACCACCCGAGCCACTGCCTGTTCACCCTGCTATCATCCAGAAGGCGAGGTCAGTACAGGTGCATCAAAGCTGGAACCGAGAGACTGAAAAACAGCTTCTATCTCAAGGCCATCAGACTGTTAAACAGCCATCACTAACATTGTGTGGCTGCTGCCAACATACTGACTCAAATCTCTAGCCACTTAATAATAAAAAATTGGATGTAATAAATGTATCACTAGTCACTTTAAATAATGCCACTTTAATAATGTTTACATACCCCTACATTACTCATCTCATATGTCTATACTGTACTTTACCATTTACTGCATCTTGCCTATGCCGTACGGCCATCGCTCATCCATATATTTATATGTACACATTCTTATTCATTCCTTTACACTTGTGTGTATAAGGTAGTTGTTGTGAAATTGTTAGATTACTTGTTAGATATTACTGCACGGTCGGAACTAGAAGCACAAGCATTTCGCTACACTCGCATTAACATCTGCTAACCATGTGTATGTGACCAATACAATTTGATTTGATTTGATTTGATTTTGCCATGCTACATCAGCATGGATTTCTAGTGGCAATGCATATGAATTATGATAATGCGCGAGCACGGAGGAAGTTGAATCCATTGTTTCCGTGTTTGGCATTTTGCTTCTGTGTTTTTTAAAAGTGGTTGAGGGTTCGATTCCCATGGGGGACCAATGAAAATGTATCCACACCCTACTGTAAGTTGCTCTGGATAAGAGCGTCTGCTAAATTACTAAAATGTAAAAGAAATCTCTCTCTGTAGGCCATAAAAACATCTGTTCAATGGATAACACAGTTAGAAAACAACACTGTCAGCCTGTCTTCATCAAGATAGTTAGTTCCTGACCTGACCCCAGTCCAGACAGAGAGGCAGACTAACTGCTTATTATTGTTTTATTATATTATTATTATGACCTCTGTGACCCAACATTCTCTCCGTTCTCAACATCAAGCTACAGGTTCATGATGAGACTTCCTACATTACCAGATGTTGTCATCTCTACACTGTGACAACATCTCTGTGTGTGTGTGTGTGTGTGTGTGTGTGTGTGTGTGTGATTGTTTGTATGTGTGACAGCCATCCAACTCTGTTACCAGATGTTCATTTAGTCTACACTGTTACAACTTCTCTCTCTCTCTGTGTATGTGTGTGTGATTGTGTTTGTGTGTGTGTGTGTGTGTGTGTGTGTGCATTTGAGAAGTATTATAAAGCTAGTTGTTTGGATTTTAGATGTTAATTGGACGAGCAGCGTTCCAAGCCGTGCTCTACTGTTTATGTACATTCATGGCTCTGTACAGTACAGCTCCAATGCACATACACGTTTAAACAAAACCACAGAGGCCCAGTAACTAATTCTGTCCAGTTCTGTCCTCTCTCCCTCTCTCTCTCTCTCTCTCTGTCGCTCTCTCTCTTTCCCTCTGTCCCACTCTCTCCCTCTAACAGAGCATCCCACCAGACCCCCATAGTGCTCAGTAAGCACATCACAACCCATTATAGCTGTCACCACGAGGATGGTTATGCTACGGCTCAGCACAGAGCCCTGGCTGCCTCAGTGGCACCACATCCACCCACATGCTGCCAATCAGTCAGGTCCAATCAGACCCCATTGTCCACAGTATAACCACGCTAACCAGGCCCTTCAGGGCTTCCAGAACAGTCGCAGCGGGAAGAGTTGGTCCACTGCACCAAGCCTCTTGCACACGTGCGCACACATGCACACACACACACATGCTGTCTCCTCTCTCTCACGGTAGCTTAGTGGCTCTGGAAAAAAACGCTAATCTAAAGGGGTTTTTTGTACACCAAATTGGTTTGGAGCGGTTTTTCTGAAGTCTGGTACGTTTACCCCCTTAGTTCGGTTCATTTGGACTGGTGTGAACACTTTATTCACATTCAGGAGCACACTAAACTACGCACTGTGGTTCACTCAAAAAGGGTAGTCTCTGTCCGATTCAATTCAACTTGCACCATAGTGCTGTCGTGTCTTTGGGCATCATTAAAACCGAAGACTTATTTTTATCAAATAACTCTCTGTAATTATTATTATGCGATTAACTGATTAATCGTGTAACTGTAATTAACTAGGAGGTCGGCGCACCAAGGAAAATATTCAGATTACACAGTTATAATTTTCCTAATATAACTGTCAGATATTAGAACATTATATATTATATTATAAGATCTGATCTATTATCTTCTTGTTTTAATGATGTGTTATTACCTCGCGTCCAGTCTCATTCCAAACATCGTAAATTGTTGTTATCTGCACGAACCCAGTCTTCACTAAGTCATCCATACATCAATTGTCTTAAAATAATTTATTTACTAAACTAAATAATTCACAGAAAGCATACAAAACAGTAGGTATCGTTACAAAGCAATGGTAGAGGAATGTGCCCTAGTGGGCTAAACCGGCATGGCGGCTTGTTAAACAAAGGGTGATAAAGGGCAGCTGAGGAGGCACAACAGAGTTGATAAATATTAACAATTGATATGCTAATCCTTTGCACATGAACACTCACTCATTCGGGAACAATTGCAATCAATGCATATTTACGCTCAGTGTGTCGTCGGGATCCTTGTTGGACAGGTTGGTTCTGTTGGAGAGTTTTGTCCGCGTTCTCTCTCTCTCTCGGTTAGAATGAATCTTTCAAAGCGACATTCATTCATGTCGTTATAGAATGGATGTTTCGTCGGTCTTCGCGTTCAATGATACCGAATTTCTAGCTGCAGACTAGTAATTAATATCAATGACTTGTTATTATTCTGTGTTGATAGTTTAACCACGTGATATGGTTAAAGTTCAGTAGAGGAATGCATGGTCAAACCTTGGCTCTCTCTTCTCGAGGTAAGCTGGTCTGAAGAAAGAAACCCTGGGTGGGGGTTCATATACTGAACGTAGAAAAGGCTGTCACATGACGCCTTGTCCTGTCTGTGTCCCTGGGGGCGTGCCGATGACTTAGTTAAGCTTTGAACAGAAATACAATTCTCTCACGTTAACATCAGTACATAACATCTCAACATATTCCAAATAGCTTTATCCTTATTAATACATTTTATACAACCATTTAGATGTAAGTCCCATAGCTGAGGCTATTATATAAACATTATTATGGTAATATGGGAATATTGTCTCTCCTGAGTTTCATAAAATTGTACCAAGCGGACCAGTTCGTAGCTGGATTCTTCACCGATCTTTTATACCTTCTCCAGAACATAAATGTCGTTCGGTTCCCCCGTCCTGTGAGGTGGAAGAATTCCTTTGTCTCTCTATGAAACCCCCCTCTCTCCATACTGTGGCCATGAGGCAGGACATTCCCTTTGGAATTTACGACCGCCGTCTGACCACAGCAGCCTGGGCAGGGGGAGGTAGGTAGGGGGATGGTGCATAGAAAAGTCCTGGTGCAGAGGGAGGGGGTTCAACTGTGCTCGCTGTACCCAGAGAGAGGGCAACGTCATGACAGTGCTGTTCGCTGCAGATGAGAACACAGTCCAGACCAAACACAGGAAAAGAACCAGAGTCGTGCATTATTATTGGTTGTTTGACTGCGAGCATTTGATGAAATGCACGCAACATCATAACTTGAGATCTCTGAAACCTTTTGTGAGTAGCAGTGCATTTATGAGTGCATCCGATGCAGATAAGTGATGGGGGCTATTCCGGGGATATAGACTACTGAATATAGCCTATTCAGGTCAGAGTTAGAGAGGCTGTCATGTTCTGACCAGTATAGGGGTTATTTGTGATTGTAGTTTGGTCAGGACGTGGCAGAGGGTATTTGTTTTATGTGGTTCGGGGTGGTGGTTTGTTTAGAAGGGTGTTTGATTTATTATTTCCGGGTTTTGGGTTATGTTCTATGTTTTGTATTTCTATGTTCTTTCTAGTTAGTATTTTCTATGTTAGGTAATTGGGTGTTGGACTCTCAATTGAAGGCAGGTGTTTGCAGTTGCCTTTGATTGAGAGTCCTATATATAGGGATGTGTTTTGTTTGTTTATTGTGGGTAGTTGTTTTTGCATTGCTTTGGTGTAGCCTGCAAAACTGTTTACTGTCGTGTTTCTCTGCTTTCTTGTTTTTTGGTGTTTACATTTAATAAATTATAATGTTGAGCACGCAACCCGCTGCGCCTTGGTCCTCTCTGCACGAAGACAGCCGTTACAGAGGCTATTGCCATTCAATAAACAAAGGACATGTATTTCTGTTCAGGAATTTTTGTTCGTTTGACATTTGGCAATATGAAACCAACTGAACCAAATGTAAATAATACAATGTAACAAATAGTTTTAACTCATGAAACAAATGATCCGAAATAAAGCTCAAAACTATGTGTGAAAACCCTAATATTCATCAGAGACTAAGACAGAGTTTGTGTGTGAATGTGATCATCAGACAGAGAGAGGAGACAGGAATGAGGTTAGGATGGATGGAGGGAGGGATGGATGGATGGAGGGATAGAGGGATGGAGGAATGGATGGATGGATGAAATAGAAGTACTTTAAGCTTTTCAAATAAAACTATCTTGTTAAGAGAAAGGCACGGAGAGAGATGAAGGTAGTACTGCTGTCTGTCTGTCTGTCTGTCTGTCTGTCTGTCTGTCTGTCTGTCTGTCTGTCTGTCTGTCTGTCTGTCTGTCTGTCTGTCTGTCTGTCTGTCTGTCTGTCTGTCTTCCCTATGCAGCACTCACTTTGTTCTCAGGCATCCTTCAGATAGTTTGAGACTCGTATTCCCATGAAACCTTCTCTCCCTTTTCTCTTTTGCCCCCCCCCCCCCCCCGTCTCAGCAGGTACATTTTCTCACCGTCTCAGCGGGGGCCATTTTCTCTCCGTCTCAGGGGGACAGAGGAGAGTAGAGGAGCTCTGTTTCTCTGAATTATTTAGATATGGTCTCCTCAGCTTCGTCAGTGGTTTCTGCTGGTTAGTCCTCCTTCAGAAGGAGTCTCAACTTTATCAGTGGTTTCTGCTGGTTAGTCCTCCTTCAGAAGGAGTCTCAGCTTTATCAGTGGTTTCTGCTGGTTAGTCCTCCTTCAGAAGGAGTCTCAGCTTTATCAGTGGTTTCTGCTGGTTAGTCCTCCTTCAGAAGGAGTCTCAGCTTTATCAGTGGTTTCTGCTGGTTAGTCCTCCTTCAGAAGGAGTCTCAGCTTTATCAGTGGTTTCTGCTGGTTAGTCCTCCTTCAGAAGGAGTCTCAGCTTCATCAGTGGTTTCTGCTGGTTAGTCCTCCTTCAGAAGGAGTCTCAGCTTCATCAGTGGTTTCTGCTGGTTAGTCCTCCTTCAGAAGGAGTCTCAGCTTCGTCAGTGGTTTCTGCTGGTTAGTCCTCCTTCAGAAGGAGTCTCAGCTTTATCGGTGGTTTCTGCTGGTTAGTCCTCCTTCAGAAGGAGTCTCAGCTTCGTCAGTGGTTTCTGCTGGTTAGTCCTCCTTCAGAAGGAGTCTCAGCTTTATCAGTGGTTTCTGCTGGTTAGTCCTCCTTCAGAAGGAGTCTCAGCTTTATCAGTGGTTTCTGCTGGTTAGTCCTCCTTCAGAAGGAGTCTCAGCTTCATCAGTGGTTTCTGATGGTTAGTCCTCCTTCAGAAGGAGTCTCAGCTTCGTCAGTGGTTTCTGCTGGTTAGTCCTCCTTCAGAAGGAGTCTCAGCTTCATCAGTGGTTTCTGCTGGTTAGTCCTCCTTCAGAAGGAGTCTCAGCTTTATTAGTGGTTTCTGCTGGTTAGTCCTCCTTCAGAAGGAGTCTCAGCTTCGTCAGTGGTTTCTGCTGGTTAGTCCTCCTTCAGAAGGAGTCTCAGCTTTATCAGTGGTTTCTGCTGGTTAGTCCTCCTTCAGAAGGAGTCTCAGCTTCATCAGTGGTTTCTGCTGGTTAGTCCTCCTTCAGAAGGAGTCTCAGCTTCATCAGTGGTTTCTGCTGGTTAGTCCTCCTTCAGAAGGAGTCTCAGCTTCGTCAGTGGTTTCTGCTGGTTAGTCCTCCTTCAGAAGGAGTCTCAGCTTTATCGGTGGTTTCTGCTGGTTAGTCCTCCTTCAGAAGGAGTCTCAGCTTCGTCAGTGGTTTCTGCTGGTTAGTCCTCCTTCAGAAGGAGTCTCAGCTTTATCAGTGGTTTCTGCTGGTTAGTCCTCCTTCAGAAGGAGTCTCAGCTTTATCAGTGGTTTCTGCTGGTTAGTCCTCCTTCAGAAGGAGTCTCAGCTTCATCAGTGGTTTCTGATGGTTAGTCCTCCTTCAGAAGGAGTCTCAGCTTCGTCAGTGGTTTCTGATGGTTAGTCCTCCTTCAGAAGGAGTCTCAGCTTCATCAGTGGTTTCTGCTGGTTAGTCCTCCTTCAGAAGGAGTCTCAGCTTCATCAGTGGTTTCTGCTGGTTAGTCCTCCTTCAGAAGGAGTCTCAGCTTCATCAGTGGTTTCTGCTGGTTAGTCCTCCTTCAGAAGGAGTCTCAGCTTCATCACTGGTTTCTGCTGGTTAGTCCTCCTTCAGAAGGAGTCTCAGCTTCATCAGTGGTTTCTGCTGGTTAGTCCTCCTTCAGAAGGAGTCTCAGCTTCATCACTGGTTTCTGCTGGTTAGTCCTCCTTCAGAAGGAGTCTCAGCTTCATCACTGGTTTCTGCTGGTTAGTCCTCCTCCAGAAGGAGTCTCAGCTTCATCACTGGTTTCTGCTGGTTAGTCCTCCTTCAGAAGGAGTCTCAGCTTTATCAGTGGTTTCTGCTGGTTAGTCCTCCTTCAGAAGGAGTCTCAGCTTCATCAGTGGTTTCTGCTGGTTAGTCCTCCTTCAGAAGGAGTCTCAGCTTCATCAGTGGTTTCTGCTGGTTAGTCCTCCTTCAGAAGGAGTCTCAGCTTCATCAGTGGTTTCTGCTGGTTAGTCCTCCTTCAGAAGGAGTCTCAGCTTCATCAGTGGTTTCTGCTGGTTAGTCCTCCTTCAGAAGGAGTCTCAGCTTCATCAGTGGTTTCTGCTGGTTAGTCCTTCAGAAGGAGTCTCAGCTTCATCAGTGACTTTTGCTGGTTAGTCCTCCTTCAGAAGGAGTCTCAGCTTCATCAGTGGCTTTTGCTGCTTAGTCCTCCTTCAGAAGGGGTCTCAGCTTCATCAGTGGTTTCTGCTGGTTAGTCCTCCTTCAGAATTAGTCTCAGCTTTATCAGTGGTTTCTGCTGGTTAATCCTCCTTCAGAAGGAGTCTCAGCTTTATCAGTGGTTTCTGCTGGTTAGTCCTCCTTCAGAAGGAGTCTCGATCTGCACCTCAAATGGCTCCCTATTCCCTAAATACTGCACTATGTTGGGAATAGGGTGCCATTTGGGACACCGTCTCGGTCTTAATATGACCATTAGAAAATTACAGAGCCAGTCCACTTCACTGCATCACCCCCGTGGTCACTGCATAATCCTCATCACCACCCTCATCATCACCCCAGTGCTCACTGTGAAATCCTCATCACCATCCTCATCATCACCCCCATGGTCACTGCGAAATCACCAACCTCATCATCACTCCCGTGGTCACTGCGAAATCACCAACCTCATCATCACCCCCATGGTCACTGCGTAATCCTCATCACCATCCTCATCATCAGCTGCTGGGTCTCTGTGTGTCCTCATCACCATCCTCATCATCAGCTGCTGGGTCTCTGTGTGTCCTCATCACCATCCTCATCATCAGCTGCTGGGTCTCTGTGTGTCCTCATCACCATCCTCATCATCAGCTGCTGGGTCTCTGTGTGTCCTCATCACCATCCTCATCATCAGCTGCTGGGTCTCTGTGTGTCCTCATCACCATCCTCATCATCAGCTGCTGGGTCTCTGTGTGTCCTCATCAATATTGATGCAGACGTCAAGACCACTGATCTGGTTAGCTAGGTCTCGCACTGATATGGAGCCTCTGTGTTCAGTAATTTAATGCACACACACACACACATGCGTAATTATACGCACGTGCACACACACACACACACACACACACACACACACACACACACACACATACGTCCCTTCCACAGGACACATTTATTCAACTAAAAGGATTTCACTACTACAGTATTCCACAGTGGCATGTCTTGAGGTTGACATGAAAGAGACTGTGAAATGAGTCACAAACCATTTGCTTTGAAAGATCTAGTTGAAGGCTGAAAATAGGTGATTTATTCATAATTATATATTAATAATACACTACTTCACTTATCTGTAACGACATGCTTTTAAGGATTGGATTCTATGCCTTGAAGTAATCCTAGATTTATACTCACTCGATTGACTCTCTGTACATAACTTGATGACAAATATTAGGGTTTAAACTGGTGTGTGTGTGTGCGTGTGTGTAGGTGTGGGTAGGTGTGTGTGTGTGCTTGTGTGTGTGTGTTTGTGTGTGTGTGCTTGCGTGCGTGTGTGTGTGTGTATGTGTGCAGGTGCATGTGTGTGCGTGCGTGTGTGTGTGTGTGTGTAGGTGCGTGTGTGTGCTTGCGTGCGTGCGTGTGTGTGTGTGGGTAGGTGTGTGTGTGTGCTTGCGTGTGTGTGTTTGTGTGTGTGTGCTTGCGTGCGTGTGTGTGTGTGTGTGTGTATGTGTGCAGGTGCATGTGTGTGCGTGCGTGTGTGTGTGTGTGTGTAGGTGCGTGTGTGTGCGTGCATGTATGAATGCTTGCGTGCGTGTATGTGTGTGTTGTAGGTGTGTGTGTATGTGTGTGTTGGTGCTTGTGTGTGCGTGTGTGCGTGTGTGAATGCTTGCGTGCGTGTGTGTGTGTTGTAGGTGTGTGTGTGTGTGTGTTTGTATGTAGGTGTGTGTGTGCTTGCGTGCGTGCGTGCGTGTGTGTGTGTAGGTGCGTGTGTGCTTGTGTGTGTGTGTGTTTGTGTGTGTGTGTGTAGGTGCGTGCGTATGTGTGTGCGTGTGTGTAGGTGTGTGTGCGTGCGTGCGTACGTGTGTGCATGTGTGTAGGTGTGTGTTTGTGCTTGTGTGAGTGTGTGTTTGTGTGTAGGTGTGTGTGTGTGCTTGCGTGCGTGTGTGTGTGTGTGTGTGTGTAGGTGCGTGCGTGTGTGTGCTTGTGTGCGTGTGTGTGTGTGTGTTTGTGTGTGTGTTGGTGCAGCATTGCGTCTTGCTTCATGGTTTTGCAACAGTCTCTCCATTGACATTTGATGACGAGGATCCTACAGTGCATCCACCAAGGGAACATACAAGGCAGCGATAGCAAACTGGTGCTTGTCACTACGACGGAGCCAAATGCACACATTTAAATGGCTTGTTGGAATGTATGAGACATCAATTCAATTAATAATTTCTCAGTTTTCACATATGGAAAAGGAAAAGCAGACACACACACACACACACACACACATACACACACACACACACACACACACACACACACAATCTCAGGTTCCTTCTCTAGGTGATTTAATATTGGTCTAATGACAGCATGGTATACTCTGATAAATGTCAGCTGCTTTCCTTCCTCAGTTTGGGACATTAGAGATGCCTCATTGCTTTCTCTGATGTATGTGCATATCTGAACACACACACACACACACACACACACACACACACACACACACACACACACACACACACACACACACACACACACACACACACACACTCCCTCTATCTCTGTATGGACTGGTTGTCCAGCTCAGTTCCTTTGATCTTCTGTCCTCCCTGGGCAACTGTGGTGGTTAAGGGACCCTACACTAGCAGACACACATACACATACACATGCACACACACACACACACATGCACACACACACAGTTGCCAAAAGAGGCAGCTGGTCTATTCCTGCCACCCACCATGCAGAGTCCAGGTGGGTATAAGGAGATGGTAAACACATGGTCCAGACTCACCATGCAGAGTCCAGGTGGTGGGTATAAGGAGATGGTAAACACATGGTCCAGACTCACCATGAAGAGTCCAGGTGGTGGGTATAAGGAGATGGTAAACACATGGTCCAGACTCACCATGCAGAGTCCAGGTGGTGGGTATAAGGAGATGGTAAACACATGGTCCAGACTCAACCATGAGACAGACCTACTGGAACTGGATCATCCTGATATTATCGAAGCGTAGCACACCAGACCATCCAGGACCAACACAGACACATAGCACACCAGACCATCCAGGACCAACACAGACACATAGCACACCAGACCATCCAGGACCAACACAGACACATAGCACACCAGACCATCCAGGACCAAGACAGACACATAGCACACCAGACCATCCAGGACCAACACAGACACATAGCACACCAGACCATCCAGGACCAACACAGACACATAGCACACCAGACCATCCAGGACCAACACAGACACATAGCACACCAGACCATCCAGGACCAACACAGACACATAGCACACCAGACCATCCAGGACCAACAAAGACACATAGCACACCAGACCATCCAGGACCAACACAGACACATAGCACACCAGACCATCCATGACCAACACAGACACATAGCACACCAGACCATCCAGGACCAACACAGACACATAGCACACCAGACCATCCAGGACCAACACAGACACATAGCACACCAGACCATCCAGAACCAAGACAGACACATAGCACACCAGACCATCCAGGAGCAACACAGACACATAGCACACCAGACCATCCAGGACCAAGACAGACCCCTAGCACACCAGACCATCCAGGACCAACACAGACACATAGCACACCAGACCATCCAGAACCAAGACAGACACATAGCACACCAGACCATCCAGGACCAACACAGACACATAGCACACCAGACCATCCAGGACCAAGACAGACACATAGCACACCAGACCATGCAGGAGCAACACAGACACATAGCACACCAGACCATCCAGGACCAAGACAGACCCCTAGCACACCAGACCATCCAGGAGCAACACAGACACATAGCACACCAGACCATCCAGAACCAAGACAGACACATAGCACACCAGACCATCCAGGAGCAACACAGACACAAAGCACACCAGACCATCCAGGACCAAGACAGATATTTAACTGTGTCCGTTCTGGATCGTCTTGTGTCCTGAATTGTCTACACATATCTCACACAGCACACAAGATGATCCAGGACCGACACAGCACACAAGATGACCCAGGACCGACACATCACACAAGATGATCCAGGACCGACACAGCACACAAGATGATCCAGGACTAACACAGCACACAAGATGATCCAGGACCGACACAGCACACAAGATGATCCAGGACCGACACAGCACACAAGATGATCCAGAACCGACACAGCACACAAGATTATCCAGGACCGACACAGCACACAAGATGATCCAGGACCGACACAGCACACAAGATGATCCAGGACCGACAGAGTCATAGAAGATGATATGAGACCAAGATCTTTCTGCATCTGCGTCCAGACATGAGTCTGATTGTGGTCCAGGTATGAGTCTGATTGTGGTCCATGTATGAGTCTGATTGTGGTCCAGATATGAGTCTGATTATGGTCCAGGTATGAGTCTGATTGTGGTCCAGATATAAGTCTGATTATGGTCCATGTATGAGTCTGATTACGGTTCAGATGAGTCTGATTATGGTCCAGGTATGAGTCTGATTATGGTCCAGGTATGAGTCTGATTGTGGTCCAGATATAAGTCTGATTATGGTCCATGTATGAGTCTGATTACGGTTCAGATGAGTCTGATTATGGTCCAGGTATGAGTCTGATTATGGTCCAGATATGAGTCTGATTATGGTCCAGGTATGAGTCTGATTATGGTCCAGATATGAGTCTGATTATGGTCCAGGTATGAGTCCACCTATTATGGTCCAGGACACGTCCACTCATTACCCCCCCAGGTTAACGACAGTCAGGATAACGATACACACATTGGCATTTATGGGAAATAGATTGAGAGTAATACTCAGAATTGAATCCCTTAAATTCCCTGGGCCATTTTGCATAAAGCTGATTCCATAATCTTGTCTGGTGATTAATCAGATGAAGGATCATTGTCTGGGGTGTCCCCCAAATGGCACCCTATTCCCTATACAGTGCACTATTTTTGACCAAATCCTTATGGGCTCTGGTCAAATGTAGTGCACTATATGGGGAATAGGGTGCCATTTGGGACGCAATTCAGTTGCTTAATCAGATGGAGCAAGAATGATGGGGTCGGCTATAAAACATGACGGATGATATGGTCCGGTTGGGCTCCTGTTTCAAAAAGAGTAACTTTCAACCCTGTTGCCACTGCTCTGGCTGCTCTTCATCTGAAGACTTAACTGAGCTTTGAGAGTGATTTGTGTGCTTAGCTTGATCTAATAGTGGGAGAGAGAGAGATGGAGAGAAGATGGGTGAGAGAAAGAGAGCGAGAGAGAGCGAGAGAGAGCGAGAGAGAGCGAGAGAGAGCGAGAGAGAGCGAGAGAGAGAGAGAGAGAGCGAGAGAGCGAGAGAGCGAGAGAGAGCGAGAGAGCGAGAGAGAGCGAGAGAGAGAGAGAGAGAGAGAGAGAGAGAGAGAGAGAGAGAGAGAGAGAGAGAGAGAGGAGAGAGAGAGAGAGAGAGAGAGAGAGAGAGAGAGAGAGAGAGAGAGAGAGAGAGAGAGAGAGAGAGAGAGAGAGAGAGAGAGAGAGAGAGAGAGAGAGAGAGAGAGAGAGAGAGAGAGAGAGAGAGAGAGAGAGGAGAGAGAGAGAGAGAGAGGAGAGAGAGAGAGAGAGAGAGAGAGGAGAGAGAGAGAGAGAGAGAGAGAGAGAGAGAGAGAGAGGAGAGAGAGAGAGATGAAGAGAAAAGAGACTGTGGTTGAGTCAGAGATAAAATGACTGTGATAACAACTTTTAAAATGTCAACACGCGTTGAAAGAGCAGAAAGACAGATGAGGACATAAATAGAAAGAGAGGAAAAAGGTAGAGAAGCAGGATATAAGACAGACGGAGATGAACTGAGCTGAAGAAAGTGGTTTAGAATGTGAGTAAGGGTTCTGGCTTGAGAAGAAAAGAAAATGACAGACAAGGGAGAGATAAGCTACAAGCCAGACCAGACTAGTCTAGATCTCCAAAATGAATTCATCTGTAATATTATATAATTATATATATACAGTACCAGTTCAAAGTTTGGACACACGTACTCATTCAAAGGATTTTCTTTATTTTTACTATTTTCTACATTGTAGAATAATAGTGAAGACATCAAAACTATGAAATAACACATATGGAATCATGTAGTAACCCAAAACTTGTTAAACAAATCTAAATATATTTCAGATTTGAGATTTTTCAAAGTAGCCACCTTTTGCCTTGATGACAGCTTTGCACACTCTTGGCATTCTCTCAACCAGCTTCATGAGGTAGTCACCTGGAAAGCATTTCAATTAACAGGTGTGCCTTGTTAAAAGTTAATTTGTGGTATTTCTTTCCTTCTTAATGCGTTTGAGCCAATCAGTTGTGTTGTGACACAGTAGGGTTGGTATACAGAAGATAGCCCTATTTGAGGTTAAGACAATAAGGGGATGAGGTTATGAGGATGAGGGAGTGAGGTTATGAGGATGAGGGGGTGAGGTTAGGAGGATGAGAGGGTGAGGTTATGAGGATGAGGGGGTCCGGTTAAGGGGGATGAGGGGATGAGGTTAGGAGGATGAGGGGGTGCGGTTAGGAGGATGAGGGGATGAGGTTAGGAGAATGAGGCTATGAGGATGAGGAGATGAGGTTAGGAGGATGAGGCTATGAGGATGAGGAGATGAGGTTAGGAGGATGAGGAGGATGAGGTTATGAGGATGAGGGGATGAGGTTAGGAGGATGAGGAGGATGAGGTTATGAGGATGAGGGGATGAGGTTAGGAGGATGAGGGGGTGAGGTTAGGAGGATGAGGGGATGAGGTTAGGAGGATGAGGGGGTGAGGTTAGGAGGATGAGGGGATGAGGTTATGAGGATGAGGGGGTGCGGTTAGGAGGATGAGGAGATGAGGTTAGGAGGATGAGGGGGTGAGGTTAGGAAGATGAGGAGGATGAGGTTAGGAGGATGAGGAGATGAGGTTATGAGGATGAGGCTATGAGGATGAGGAGATGAGGTTAGGAGGATGAGGGGGTGAGGTTAGGAGGATGAGGGGGTGAGGTTAGGAGGATGAGGGGGGTGAGGTTAGGAGGATGAGGAGATGAGGTTAGGAGGATGAGGGAATGAGGTTAGGAAGATGAGTGGATGAGGTTAGGAGGATGAAGGGGTGCGGTTAGGAGGATGAGGGGATGAGGTTAGGAGGATGAGGGGGTGAGGTTAGGAGGATGAGGGGGTGAGGTTAGGAGGATGAGGAGATGAGGTTAGGAGGATGAGTGGATGGCTGGAGAGGTGGAGAGCTGGGTATAAAAGTGAGGACGTGTGGCATGTGAAGTGATAGGAGTCATGCTGCAATCCCTCGCCTGCCGCCAGTGTAGCAATGCAGCCATTAAATCACTAACACTATCTCATCCTGCTGCAACCTCAGACACTAAATCACTAACACTATCTCATCCTGCTGCAACAGCAGACACTAAATCACTAACACTATCTCATCCTGCTGCAACCTCAGACACTAAATCACTAACACTAACTCATCCTGCTGCAACAGCAGACACTAAATCACTAACACTATCTCATCCTGCTGCAACAGCAGACACTAAATCACTAACACTATCTCATCCTGCTGCAACAGCAGACACTAAATCACTAACACTATCTCCTCCTGCTGCAACCTCAGACACTAAATCACTAACACTATCTCATCCTGCTGCAACAGCAGACACTAAATCACTAACACTATCTCATCCTGCTGCAACAGCAGGCACTAAATCACTAACACTATCTCATCCTGCTGCAACAGCAGACACTAAATCACTAACACTATCTCATCCTGCTGCAACAGCAGACACTAAATCACTAACACTATCTCATCCTGCTGCAACAGCAGACACTAATTAATGGCCCATTCTGAGAGGAGGAGGAGGAGGCGGAGGATGAAGAGGGGGGATGAGGAGGACCAGGGCTTAGAGAGAGACAGACAGGAGTGATCCAGCCACAGACACTGATGTCACCAGCTGTGTTGTGATGGGCCTGAGATGATCTATTATATACCAGTGGAGTGACAGTGGTGATGTCATTGACAGAGCTGGAATGGTACTAAGAGATCTAATGATGGCTAATGATGTCACTGACAGAGGTTTCATATTCCAACTACCAAAATGCCCTAGGTGGTACATGCACTGTACATGAACACTTGAACATAGGAGTCATATTGCTACTACCATGGATATATTGCATCCGCCTCACATAATATGATAGCCTGCAGGTCCTTTAGAAGGAAAATCGATCTCAAATTGGAATCAGCCTGGTTGTTCTATTTGCTGTGTGAGATAGCTAGGTGTGTGGGCATACTGCAGACAGAGGGAGCATACCAGCTGCCAATCTGGCCACGTCTCATTAACATTAACAGTGTCATAGTCCTCTGAAACACACACAGGGGCATCACCAACTTTATCACTGACCGAGACAGAGAAGAACAAATTAATCAAGAAGAGAATGAGAAAATGAAGCTGCCAGATTGTCTCTGTTTCTCCCTTCTTTCTGTGAGAGAGAACAGCTCAGTGGTGGTTAATTAGCAGAATAATTGAGTGAAGAGACTGTTTAAATGAGAGTTTAAGACACGCTGCTCACTCATCATGTCTCTCTGTGGGGTTTAATTAAAGTAACCTTTGCGTGGCCTCTGCTTTTCTTTAAAAAATAAGAGAACGGAAGCTATCTCTCTCTGGTAAACAGCTATGGGGGAGAGGATGGAGAGAGTGAGCGCTGGTGGGTGGTTGATGGAGAGAAACAGGGTGAGGATGGAGAGAGTGAGCGCTGGTGGGTGGTTGATGGAGAGAAACAGGGTGAGGATGGAGAGAGTGAGCGCTAAGGGGCGGTTGATGGAGAGAAACAGGGTGAGGATGGAGAGAGTGAGCGCTGGTGGGCGGTTGATGGAGAGAAACAGGGTGAGGATGGAGAGAGTGAGCGCTAAGGGGCGGTTGATGGAGAGAAACAGGGTGAGGATGGAGAGAGTGAGCGCTAAGGGGCGGTTGATGGAGAGAGACAGGGTGAGGATGGAGAGAGTGAGCGCTAAGGGGCGGTTGATGGAGAGAAACAGGGTGAGGATGGAGAGAGTGAGCGCTGGGGGGCGGTTGATGGAGAGAGACAGGGTGAGGATGGAGAGAGTGAGCGCTGGGGGGCGGTTGATGGAGAGAGACAGGGTGAGGATGGAGAGAGTGAGCGCTAAGGGGCGGTTGATGGAGAGAAACAGGGTGAGGATGGAGAGAGTGAGCGCTGGGGGGCGGTTGATGGAGAGAGACAGGGTGAGGATGGAGAGAGTGAGCGCTGGGGGGCGGTTGATGGAGAGAGACAGGGTGAGGATGGAGAGAGTGAGCGCTGGGGGGCGGTTGATGGAGAGAGACAGGGTGAGGATGGAGAGAGTGAGCGCTGGGGGGCGGTTGATGGAGAGAGACAGGGTGAGGATGGAGAGAGTGAGCGCTGGGGGGCGGTTGATGGAGAGAGACAGGGTGAGGATGGAGAGAGTGAGCGCTGGGGGGCGGTTGATGGAGAGAGACAGGGTGAGGATGGAGAGAGTGAGCGCTGGGGGGCGGTTGATGGAGAGAAACAGGGTGAGGATGGAGAGAGTGAGCGCTGGGGGGCGGTTGATGGAGAGAGACAGGGTGAGGATGGAGAGAGTGAGCGCTGGGGGGCGGTTGATGGAGAGAGACAGGGTGAGGATGGAGAGAGTGAGCGCTGGGGGGCGGTTGATGGAGAGAAACAGGGTGAGGATGGAGAGAGTGAGCGCTGGGGGGCGGTTGATGGAGAGAGACAGGGTGAGGATGGAGAGAGTGAGCGCTGGGGGGCGGTTGATGGAGAGAAACAGGGTGAGGATGGAGAGAGTGAGCGCTGGGGGGCGGTTGATGGAGAGAAACAGGGTGAGGATGGAGAGAGTGAGCGCTGGGGGGCGGTTGATGGATAGAAACAGGGTGAGGATGGAGAGAGTGAGCGCTGGGGGGCGGTTGATGGAGAGAAACAGGGTGAGGATGGAGAGAGTGAGCGCTGGGGGGCGGTTGATGGAGAGAAACAGGGTGAGGATGGAGAGAGTGAGCGCTGGGGGGCAGTTGATTGAGAGAGACAGGGTGAGGATGGAGAGAGTGAGCGCTGGGGGGCGGTTGATGGAGAGAAACAGGGTGAGGATTGAGAGAGAGAGATTTCTTCTTTTGATGAGTCATTCTGGGTCTGAAGACCTAATTTGCTTTTGCTTGTTGACAGAAAAGAGCAACAATTACCTCTCTCTCGCACTCTCTTTCTCTGTCTGCATACACACGTACACAGACAAATTACCACTCACACAAAGCTTCACAGGCTCACCAATAGCCTGTCAAAAGGTAGTTTGACAATGCAGCTGGTAATGACACGTTCTAAATGTATTTGAATAATATAGGGCATTGTTCTTAAAGTAAACACAAGGATTGGCGCCGGAGGGGATGGCTGCCGTTTTACGTGCTCCTAACCAACTGTGCTCCAAGTCATAGACTGTTCTCTCTGCTACCGCACGGAAAGCGGTACAGGAGCGCCAACTCTACGACCAAAAGGCTCCTTGACAGCTTCTAGCCCAAGCCATAAGACTCCTGAACAATTAATCAAATGGCCACCCGGACTATTTACATTGACCCCCCCCCCCCATTTGTTTGGTACACTGCTGCTACTCGCTGTTTATTATCTATGCATAGTCACTTCACCCCCACCTACATGTACAAATTACCTCAACTAACCTGTACCCCCGCACACTGACTCGGTACCGGTACCCCCTGTATATAGCCTCGTTATTGTTATTGTTATTGTGTTACTTTTTATTTGGTAAATATTTTCTTAACTCTTTCTTGAACTGCGCTGTTGGTTAAAGGGTTTGTAAGTAAGCATTTCACTGTAAGGTCTACACCTGTTGTATTCAGCATTTCACTGTAAGGTCTACACCTGTTGAATTCAGCATTTCACTGTAAGGTCTACACCTGTTGTATTCAGCATTTCACTGTAAGGTCTACACCTGTTGTATTCAGCATTTCACTGTAAGGTCTACACCTGTTGTATTCAGCATTTCACTGTAAGGTCTACACCTGTTGAATTCAGCATTTCACTGTAAGGTCTACACCTGTTGAATTCAGCATTTCACTGTAAGGTCTACACCTGTTGAATTCAGCATTTCACTGTAAGGTCTACACCTGTTGTATTCAGCATTTCACTGTAAGGTCTACACCTGTTGAATTCCGCGCATGTGACAAAGTTTGATTTGATGTTAACGTGGCTGCAATAATCAAGGAGGTACAATGTGTGCGAGCGTCAGTCCAACTACTCTGAACAACAAGGCATTTGAGTGGATTGTGGGTACAGACACACAGAGACACAAACAAGTTGAGCCGATCAGTTGATTTCATCTGATTTTATTCAAAGACAATGCCCAGAAACTTGAAATATTAACAACGCTTCATGGTGGACTTAACTCTGTTATGACAATAGTCATAGACTTCATTGTCTTCATCATCATTATCTTCATCAATTGTTATTTCATTATTTGTTGATAATCATTGTTCGTAATCATTTCAAATGTAGATTTTCCTCACTTTTCGTTCTTCTTTTTTCCTTTAGAATTCAATAACATTAAAAAAGTTTTAAAAAATGACATTAACAACAGAAAATGAGTAAGACATAGTTAAGTGAGTCCGGACTGGAGTGTACAGTATTCTGCATGTAGTATTCTGCGTGGTGTATTCTGCGTGCAGTATTCTGCAAGTACAGTATTCTGCATGTAGTACTCTGCATGTAGTATTCTGCATGTATTATTTTGCATGTAGTATTCTGCAAGTACAGTATTCTGCGTGGTGTATTCTGCATGTAGTTTTCTGCAAGTACAGTTTTCTGGATGTAGTATTCTGCATGTAGTAATCTGCATATGTTGTATTCTGCATATACAGGATTCTGCATGCAGTATTCTGCATGTACAGAATTCTGCATGTAGTGTTCTGCATATGTTGTATTCCACATGTACAGTATTCTGCATGTAGTATTCTGCATGTACAGTATTTTGTATGTAGTATTCTGCATGTAGTATTCTGCATATGTTGTATTCTGCATGTACAGTATTTTGCATGTAGTATTCTGCATGTACATTATTCTGCATGTACAGTATCTGTATGGCAAGGCCTGGGTCCTTATGGCTCTGACGTCACTTTGACACTCTAACAGAGACACTTGGAGAGAAGACGTACAGAAGCCATTTTCCTTTGTAGGCACCATATTTGGACTCACACACAACACACACACACACACTCATATGCTCGAATGCTCACACAGGAGCATGCTCTCACACACACACCAACAACAAATATTAAAAGATTAAAATCACTTATCCAAAAGCACAATGTGGAGGGGGAAAATTCATAGCAAGTGGAAAAGATAAGATGCATAAGTTGGGGTAAGTTGAAATGGAGTGAGTGAAGAAAGGAGAGAGGAGGAGAGGAATGAGAGGCAGGAAGGAAAGAAGGAAGGAAGAAAACATTTGGCTACAACAAGAATGGGAGGTCAATGCAGTCAATGTCCACAAGAAGAGAAGAGAACAGAGAAGAGAACAGAGACGAGAACAGAGAACAGAGAAGAGAACAGAGAACAGAGAAGAGAACAGAGAAGAGAACAGAACAGAGAAGAGAACAGAGAAGAGAACAGAGAACAGAGAAGAGAACAGAGAAGAGAACAGAGAAGAGAACAGAGACGAGAACAGAGACGAGAACAGAGACGAGAACAGAACAGAGAAGAGAACAGAGAAGAGAACAGAGAAGAGAACAGAACAGAGAAGAGAACAGAGAAGAGAACAGAGAAGAGAACAGAGAAGAGAACAGAGAAGAGAACAGAGAAGAGAACAGAGACGAGAACAGAGACGAGAACAGAGACGAGAACAGAGACGAGAACAGAGAAGAGAACAGAGAAGAGAACAGAGAAGAGAACAGAGACGAGAACAGAGATGAGAACAGAGAAGAGAACAGCACAGGAGGAGAGGAGAAAGTCAAGAGTTTGTTTGTTGGTTCTTGTAGTTCACAATTGGTTCTCTTTATAATTCTTTGTTTCAGTCATCATTCTGAGGTTTCTCAGTTATTTCAATTATTATTTAAATAAAGAGCTGCGATTGGACGATCCCTTCATCATTCCACCGGAGTGCTATCCTTCGCGTATTATTCCTGTATTGTTCATTCATTCGTTCATTGTCATCTTATTAACCATCATGATGGAGGGAACCACTGGAGGGTCCTAGTCCCCGAGGGTCAGGAGGGTGAGGAGTATGTCAGATACCCTGTAGATACTCCTCTGGCACTCACGCACGCACGTGCACACATGCAAGCAAGCATGAACACACTCATACTCACACACGCAAACCCTTCCAACGACAAACACCACCACCCGTGCAAAGTGTTTTCCTCCTCGTCCCCTCTATCGGGCTGAGGGTCTCTCTCCTCTCATAAGTGAGCAGTGTGCGTCTGTAACTCAGTCTGTATCTCAGTCTGTATCTCAGTCTCTATCTCAGTCTGCATCTCAGTCTGTATCTCAGTCTGTATCTCAGTCTGTATCTCAGTCTGCATCTCAGTCTGCATCTCAGTCTGCATCTCAGTCTGCATCTCAGTCTGCATCTCAGTCTGCATCTCAGTCTGCATCTCAGTCTGCATCTCAGTCTGTATCTCAGTTTGCATCTCAGTCTGTATCTCAGTCTGTTTCTCAGTCTGTTTCTCAGTCTGTATCTCAGTCTGTATCTCAGTCTCTCTCTACTGATTCAGCATCTTGTCTGCCTCGGGGTACGTAGGATACTTGATGGTCTCGATCTTCTCCTTCACCTTGTAGGACGGGTAGAGGCCGGTACGGCCCGTCTTGCGGTTGATGCCCTTGGAGTTTCCGTCCCAGTGGTTCCCCGCCACCCCGATCAGGTCGCCGGGCTCCAGAGGGATGTCGTCGGGGCTGCGGGGCTGGTGGGCGTACACGGCTAGCTGGTTGTGGGCGTTCTGGCCACCGAAGTAGTAGATGTCATCCAGGGAGTGGAAGTGAGACGAGGCGTCCGGGTGGAGGGTCTGCATGATCTCATATGCCACACGACACACCTGGAGGAACACAACAATCATGACAATTTATAGTTCTGAATACCAGGGAATTCTATCACCTATGTTATTGATATTCTGCATGAAAACCTGCAGGACCACATAGGTCATAGTAGGGTCCTTAGTGTTCCCTGATCAGTGGGAGACAGGAAAAACAGTGGATGAGAGTGGAAGAGAAGGTGAGAGGTTAAAGGTCACCTGTGAGGAGAAGGTGCAGACCAGGAAGTTGGTCTGTGACAGGAAGTGAATGTCCAGGATGACTCCTCTCAGTGAATTCTCAGTGTAGCGGTTATGTAGCCCCGCAGACCATGAGATGGAGTTATCACTGATGAACTCATAGTCTGGGTACCTGAGACACACACAGACCGAGGCAGTCAGATATAGACTGCCTAAAGTATCACACAGATATCAACGGGATGAAGGCAACGTGGGAGTGTAATTCATTCTTGTGTCCTTAGTACTTTATCATAACTCTAAACTGATATTGACAAACATCAATTACAGCTTTCCGTCGTACACACAAACATCTCCACAATACATGTCCATAATAGTCATTTAGCAGACACTCTTATCCAGAGACTTACAGTTAGTGCATTCATCTTAAGTTAGGTGAGACAACTTCATATCTCAGTCAAACTCAGTACATTTATACCACAAGACCTTCCTGCAGACACACACACACACACACTGCCAGTGGCACACACACACACACACACAAACACACACACACACACACACACACACACACACACACACACACACACACACACACACACACACACACACACACACACACATACACACTGCCAGTGACACACACACAGCCAGGCATACGTACTTAGCCTTGGCCTCCTTTAGTAGTGCGGGGTC
This sequence comes from Salmo trutta, assembly GCF_901001165.1. NCBI lineage: Eukaryota > Metazoa > Chordata > Actinopteri > Salmoniformes > Salmonidae > Salmo > Salmo trutta. The sequence continues at coordinate 13,043,837 of NC_042981.1, read as the reverse complement.
GTCGGTGGCCAGGTAGACTCTCTTCTTGTCCACCAGCATGCGTCTAGCCAGATGTTGGAAGTGGTCTTCTACATGAACCATGTACTCCTCTATAGGGTGGAAGGCTGCCTCTGTACCCACTTTATCTGTCCGCCGCACATGGACCCTACAGGAGAGAACACACAAAGGAGATGGGTCAGAGGAGTTGGGTTGGGAGAGTCTGTGTGTGTGTGTGTGTGTGTGTGTGGTGTGTGTGTGTGTGTGTGTGTGTGTGTGTGTGTGTGTGTGTGTGTGTGTGTGTGTGTGTGCGTGTCCAAGTGTGTGTCCAAGTGTGTGACTGATTATGTGTGAATCAGAGAGCTCCTCTCCTAAAGTGATGGATGGTAGAGAGAGTGGGTTGTTTGGAGAGTGGCTGGAGAAAGCATCCCCCTCTCTCACTCAATTTCAATTCAATTTAAGGGGATTTATTGGCATGGGAAACGTATGCTAACATTGCCAAAGCAAGTGAAATAGATAATAGACAAAAGTGAAATAAACAATAAAACATGTACAGTAAACATTACACTCACAAAAGTTACAAAAGAATAAAGAGATGTCAAATGTCATATTATGTCTATATACAGTGTTGTAATGATGTGAAAATAGTTAAAGTACAAAAGGGTTAATAAATAAACATAATTATAGGTTGTATTTACAATGGTGTTTGTTCTTCACTGGTTGCCCTTTTCTTGTGGCACTCACTCTCCCTCCCCCTCTTTTTCTCTCTCTCTCTCCCTCCCTCCCTCCCTATTTTTCTTAATCTCTCTCTGTCTGACTCTCTCCCTCTCTTTACAGGTCTCTCTATCACACACAGGAATCACAGTGCTAAGAGCAGCGCAGGTCTTTGGAGATCATCTGCCTACTCAGCCACTTCAACTGGCCTCTCAGTTCACACCAGTCTATCTACAGGCTCTATAGAGCTCAGGCATCACAGACTTGGTCCCAATGCTCTTAAATGTCTCCCTCAGTTCAGAATATTTGGATGTAGCCATAGCCTTCTGTACAGTAGGGGTACATGTATTTCCACTCCTTACAGTTTGTTACTTCCTGAGAAGGTCTGAGAGGAGATCCCACTGCTCACTACAAACCACGGAGACAGACAACCCAGCACTTCACAGCATTCTACCTGCACCCTTCCACCCTCCCTCCCTCCCTCTCTCCCTCCCTCCCTCCCTCCCTCCCTCCCACAACATAAAGGGAAAAGAGCTGCTTTCACATTTCAATCGCATCACTCAGTAGAGATAGAGAGAGATGGAGAGTATGTGGTGTGTGTGTGTGTGTGTTTGAGTGTGCAGGTGTTTCCCTTGGGAGAGAGAGAAGTATATAGAAAGAGAAATAGATAAAGAGAGGGAGAAAAAAGAACGGTGTGTACATACAGGGCATTCGGAAAGTATTCAGACCCCTTGACTTTTTATTTGGGGAGTTTCTCCCATTCTTCTCTGCAGATCCTTTCAAGCTCTGTCAAGTTGGTCGGGGAGCGTCACTGCACAGCTATTTTCAGGTCTCTCCAGAGATGTTCAATCGGGTTCAAGTCCAGGCTATGGCTGGGCCACTCAAGGACATTCAGAGACTTGTCCTGAAGCCACTCCTGCGTTGTCTTGGCTGTGTGCTTAGGGTCATTGCCCTGTTGGAAGGTGAACCTTCGCCCCAGTCTGAGGTCCTGAGCTCTCTGGAGCAGGTTTTCATCAAGGTGTCTATGTAATTTGCTCCATTCACCTTTCCCTCGATCCTGACTAGTCTCCCAGTCCCTGCCACTGAAAAACATGATGCTGCCACCACCATGCTTCCCTGTAGGGATGGTACCAAGTTTCCTCCAGATGTGACGCTTGGCATTCAGGCGAAAGAGTTCAATCTTGGTTTCATCAGACCAGAGAATCTTGTTCTTCATAGTCTGAGAGTTCTTTAGGTGCCTTTTGTCAAACTCCAAGCGGGCTGTCATGTGACTTTTAGTGAGGAGTGGCTTCCTTCTGGCCACTCTACAATAAAGGCCTGATTGGTGGAGCGCTGCAGAGATGGTTGTCCTTCTGGAAGGTTCCAGTGACCATCGGGTTGTTGGGCACCTCCCTGATCAAGGCCCTTCTCCCCTGATTGCTCAGTTTGTCCGGGTGGCCGGCTCTAGAAAGAGTCTTGATTCCAAACTTTTTCCATTTACGAATGATGGAGGTCACTGTGTTCTTGGGGGCTGTGATCTGTGCCTCAACACAATCCTGTCTCTGAGCTCTACGACCTCATTGCTTGGTCTCTGACATACACTGTCCAATCAATTTACTTTACCACAGGTGGACTCCAATCAAGTTGTAGAAACATCTCATGGATGATCAATGGAAACAGGATGCACCTGAGCTCAACTTCGAGTCTCATAGCAAAGGGTCTGAATACTTATGTAAATAAGCCATTTCCTTTTTTTTTTTTTTTTTTTTTTTACATTTGCAAAAAACTCTCAAAACCTGTTTTGACTTTGTCATTATGGGGTATTTTGTGTAGATTGATGAGGAAAACAATTCATTTAATCCATTTTAGAATAAGGCTGTAATGTAACAAAATGTTGAAAAAGGGAAGGGGTCTGAATACTTTCAGAATGCACTGTATGTGTGCTCATGCATGTGTGTGGTAGAGTCCTGGATCGGGTCAGATACCCACGGTTCCCCGCGGGTGAGCCGCAAAAAAAATTAAAACATTCTTTCAACCCGTGGGTCGTCTCGCGGTTCAGAACAATTACAATGCGGGTCGGTAACATTTCAAATCAAGATTCAACACTTTTTAAAAACCAAGGAGCTTGTTGTGTTGCATTGTGTTGTGAATTCCATTCTGTCAGCGGTGAGGCAGACATAAGCCACGCACCCATTTAGAGTGAGGAGCTGGGAACTGTCTCTTACTGTATTCATGTGGTGCTTAGGTTCCCTCTCCACATATGACAATATTACCAAGTTTACTTTCCCTGGACAGTCTAGCTCATGCAAAAATGGCTGACGTAGGCCTAGAAATAACAAGAAAGGCTATGATAAGGAAATAGGCTACAACCATCACCGTGGAAACAGGCGCTGCGCGAGTAAAATCCCCAGTTTGGAAGGACAACAGCGTGGTAGATGGATATACAGCCGGCACAAAGAACAAGCAGCCTATTTGTTTTTGATTATTCCGTTAATTATCAGTTAATTAGACAATACGCAGACCAGACACAGGCCATATAAAGTGTAAACGGGAGCGGCTGGTTTGAGCAGACTACTAAAGAATATAGCCTATTTTTCAATTCTGGGAATGGTTTATTTAAATTTGAATTAGGCCTAAACTATTTCATTATCTAAACGATATTGAATGTATTGTTTTGTCAGCTATAGGCTTAATTATGTAAGATGGCTATTTTTATTGTTTTAATTTATTTTATTTAACCTATATTTAACTAGACAAGTCAGTTAAGAACAAGTTCTTATTTACTATGACGGCCTACCAAGAGGCAAAAGACCTCCTGCGGGGACGGGGCTGGGAATAAAAACACAAATGTAGGACAAAACACATCACAACAAGAGAGACACCACAACACTACATAAAGAGAGACCCAAGACAACATAGCATGGCAGCAGCACATGACAACACAGCATGGTAGCTATGCAACACGACAACAGCATGGTAGCAACACAACATGGCAGCAGCACAACACGGTAGAAGCACAAAACAGGGTACAAACATTAGGCACAGACAACAGCACAAAAGGCAGGAAGGTAGAGACAACAACAAATGTCAGTAAGAGTGTCCATGATTGAGTCGTTGAATGAAGAAGGCTATTTTTCATGGCATTGTTTCCTTTCATAATTAATGCAGGGAACGGGAATAGTAATAATAGCCTAATAATAACAATAATATTAATAGTAATAATAGCCTAATAATAATAATACTATTAATAGTAATAACAGTAATAATAATGACAATAATAATAACAGTAATAATAACCTTATAATAATAATAGTAGCAATAATAACAGTAATAATAATAGTACTAATAATAATAACAGTAATAATAATAGTACTAATAATAACAGTAATAATAATAGTAATAATAATAACAGTAATAATAATAGTACTAATAATAACAATAAAATAATAACAGTAATAATAATAGTACTAATAATAACAATAAAATAATAATAGTAATAATAATAGTAATAATAACCAAATAATAATAATAGTAATAACAGCCTAATAGCAACAACAATAATAATAACAGTAATAATAGCAATATTAGTAATAATACTACTACTACATAATATTAGTAATAATACTACTACATAATAATAGTAACAATAGTAATAATAATACATAATAACAATAATAATAATAGTAATAATAATACATAATAATAATACAAATAACAACAATAATTATAATAGCAAGTAATAATAGTAATAATAATAATAATAATACAAAATAATAATAACAATAACAATAGTAGTAATAATACATTATAATAATAACAATAATAATAATAAAAGTAATAATAATAGTAAAAATAATACATAATAATATTAGTAATAATAATACATAATAATAGTAGTAATAATAATAATAACAATGATAATAATGTTAATAGTACTAACAGCCTAATAATAATAGCAATAATAACAGTAATAATAATAGTACTAATAATAATAACAGTAATAATAATAGTAATAATAATAACAGTAATAATAATAGTACTAATAATAACAATAAAATAATAGCAGTAATAATAATAGTACTAATAATAACAATAAAATAATAATAGTAATAATAATAGTAATAATAACCAAATAATAATAATAGTAATAACAGCCTAATAGCAACAACAACAATAATAACAGTAATAATAGCAATATTAGTAATAATACTACTACTACATAATATTAGTAATAATACTACTACATAATAATAGTAACAATAGTAATAATAATACATAATAACAATAATAATAATAGTAATAATAATACATAATAATAATACAAATAACAACAATAATTATAATAGCAAGTAATAATAGTAATAATAATAATAATAATACAAAATAATAATAACAATAACAATAGTAGTAAAAATACATTATAATAATAACAATAATAATAATAAAAGTAATAATAATAGTAAAAATAATACATAATAATATTAGTAATAATAATACATAATAATAGTAGTAATAATAATAATAACAATGATAATAATGTTAATAGTACTAACAGCCTAATAATAATAGTAATAATAATAGTAATAATAACCTAATAATAATAATAGTAATAGCAGCCAAATAATAACAATAATAATACATAATAATAACAATAACAATAGTAATAATAATACATAATAATAATAACAATAATAATACAAGTAATAATAATAGTACTAATAGTAATAATAATACATAATAATAGGTATGATAATACATAATAGTAATAATAGTAATAATAATACATAATACATAATAGTAATAATAGTAATAATAATACATAATATTAATAGTAATAATAGTCATAATAATAATAGTAATAATAATACATAATATTAATAGTAATAATAGCCTAATAATAATAATAATGGAAACAATACTAGTAATAATAATAGTCATAATAATACAAGTAATAATAATACATATTAGTAATAACAGCATAATAATAATAGCCTAATATTAATAATAGTAATAGTAATAATACTAGTAGTAATGGTAATAATAATAATAGTAATAATAATAATAATAATAACATAAATAATAATAATAATATAAATAATAATAGTAATAATAATAATAATAATAATAATAGTAATAATAATAATAGTAATACTAATAATAATAATAGTAATACTAATAGTAGCAATACTCATAATAATAACAGTAATAATACAACTACTAATAATAGTAATACTAGTAATAATAATAACAATAATAATAATAGTAATAATAAAAAACAATAACACTACTACTAATAATACTAGTAGCAATAGTAATAATAATAATAGTAGTAGTAATAGTAATACTAGCAATAATAATAATAATATAAATAATAATAGTAAACGTAATAATACTACTAATAATAATAGTAATAATAATAATAGCAATAATAATAATACTACTACTAATAATAATAGTCATAATAATAATAGCAATAATAATAATACTACTACTAATAATAATACTAATATATTAATAGGAACAATAATAATAATAATAGTAATAATAATAATAATAGTAATAATAGTAATAATAACCTAATAATAATAGTAATAAAGCCTAATATTCTGGAGTCATAAACACAATTCATTAATACTTTATGTTATATGGCTGCTAACGTATCTGCTTTCAGAGCAATTTTACGTGCGTAGATCAGGTTGGTGGGGTTGTGGACAGAAATCTGTCCTGATGTCGGGTATTGGGTGGGCCTGGAATTGATGTGGCCGACGTGGGGCGGGTGCGGCGCCAAAAAACAGATCTGTGTAGGACTCTAGTGTGTATTGCGTCCACCTACCCTATGATGGGGTGGCTGAAGCCCAGTTTGGCGGTAGTATCCTGGATCTCTTTCTCCAGCCAGGCCTGGGGCCGGATCAGGTACTTGACCAACTGAGACACCCACCACACGGATGGGTCTCCATGGAGCCGGTGGAGGCGCTGGGCCAGGTCCTCTGGGATAGCCAGGGGCAGGTAGGGGGGGCGGGGATGGAGACTATCAACGATGGGTAACTCTACCACCTGGATGTCTCTGTCGTTAGCCTCACCTGGGGGGGAAAGAGGTAGAGAGGGAGAGGGGGGGTAATAAAGGGTGTAAGGGAAGGTAGAGAGGGAGAGAGACAGCAGGAGAGAGTGAGAGACACAGAGAGAGAGAGAGAGAGAGAGAGGGGGGAGGAGAAGACAGACAAAGAGAGAGAGAGGGGGGGGTGGGGAGACAGAGAGAGAGCGAGAGGGTTGGGGGAGACAGAGAGAGAGAGAGAGAGGGGGATGGGGAGACAGAGAGTGAGAGGGATGGGGAGAGAGAGAGAGAGAGAGAGAGAGAGAGGGATGAGGGAGACAGAGAGAGCGAGGGGGGGTTGGGGGATACAGAGAGAGAGAGAGGGGGGTGGGGGAGACAGAAAGAAAGAGCGAGAGAGATACTGTAGGAGGTAGTAATAGAATAGGATTGAATTGAATTGATATCAATTCTCAGCTCCTGAGCCTCCAGCATGGTGTTTTGATGCATGTAGCAGTAAAGATGCACTGAGAAGCATAGTGAGGTATGAGGAGCATGTCTAAACAGCAGAACAAAGGGAGAAGAAGTGTTCCACTTCACCACAATGTTGAGATTTACAATATTAACATCATTAAAATAATAATAATCAATATTTTCAATGGGACAACATTAACAACAATAATCAAGGGTAAAAATAACCATACATTGAAAAATAACAATAAGCATAGAGGACATGTGCAGGTTGATTGGTCTGTCAGACACTGTCCCTCATCTTATGGCAGGCAGTAATGTAGTGCGCTGCCAACCCACAGCTCTCTGTGTCCTCCCCCAACAGGACGGGTAGCTTATCCTCATCTGAGAAGTCTTTGAAACCTTGAATAAGGGTTTCATATTTTTTTTAAACATTTTGTCAGGAAATGCAGCTCTGTCTCGGCTTCTGCTGTGGTTCTATCCATCTCTCCTCTCCCAGTTCAGTTGGCATGGAAACATATGTTTACATTGCCAAAGCAAGTGAAATAGATAATAAACAATACAAATTAACAGTAAACATTACACTCACAAAAGTTCCAAAATAATAAACACATTTCAAATGTCATATGTGGAAATAGTTAAAGTACAAAAGGGAAAATAAATATACATAAATATAGGTTGTATTTACTATGGAGTTTGTTCTTCACTGGTTTCTCTTTTCTTCTGGCAACAGGTCACAAATCTTGCTGCTGTGAGCCAGCAACATACCACCCTGCATCCCACTGCTGGCTTGCTTCTGAAGTTAAGCAGGATTGGTCCTGGTCAGTCCCTGGATGGGAGACCAGATGCTACTGGAAGTGGTGTTGGGGGGCCAGTAGGAGGCACCCTTTCCCCTGGTCTATAAATAATATTCTAATACCCCAGGGTAGTGATTGGGGACATTCCCCTGTGAAGGGTGCTGTCTTTCAGATGACATGTTAAACAGGTGTCCTGACTCTCTGTGGTCACCAAAGATCCCATGGCACTTGTTGTAAGAGTAGGGGTATAAAGCCCAGTGTCCTGACTAAATTCCCAATCTGGCCTGCATGGCACCTAATCCTCCACAGTTTACAATTGGCTCATTGATCCCTCTCCCCTGTAACTATTCCCCAGGTTGTTGCTGTAAATGAGAATGTGTTTTCAATCAAGTTACCTGGTAAAATGGCACACTGGTATTTCACCCAATAGATATGGGAGTTTATCAAAATTGAGTCTGTTTTTGAATTCTTTGCGGGTCTGTGTAATCTGAGGGACATATGTCTCTCTAATATGGTTATACATTTGGTAAGAGGTTAGGAAATGCAGCTCAGTTTCCACCTCATTTTGTGGGCATTGTGCACACTGAGTCTGTACATAGTAAAAGCTTTCCTTAAGTTTGGGTCAGTCACAGTGGTCAGGTATTCTGCCACTGTCTACTCTCTGTTCAGGGCCAAATGGCATTCTAGTTTGCTCAGTTTTTTTTCTTCATGTTTTTCTAATTTATCAAGTAATTATCTTTTTGTTTTCTCATGATTTGATTGGGTCTAATTGTGTTGCTGTCCTGGGGCTCTGTGGGGTCTGCTTGTGTTTGTGAACAGAGCCCCAGGACAGCAACACAATTAGACCCAATCAAATCATGAGAAAACAAAAAGATAATTACTTGATAAATTAGAAAAACATGAAGAAAAAAAACTGAGCAAACTAGAATGCCATTTGGCCCTGAACAGAGAGTAGACAGTGGCAGAATACCTGACCACTGTGACTGACCCAAACTTAAGGAAAGCTTTTACTATGTACAGACTCAGTGTGCACAATGCCTCTCTGTGGGCTCTGTGGGGTCTGCTTGTGTTTGTGAACAGAGCCCCAGGACCAGCTTGCTTATTGGGACTCTTCTCCAGGTTAACCTCTCTGCAGGTGATGGCTTTTTTATGGAAGGTTTAGGAATCACTCCATTTCAGGTGGTTGTAGAATTTAACGTCTCTTTTATGGATTTTTATAATTAGCGGGTATCGGCCTAATTTGGCTCTACATGCATTTTTTGGTGTTTTACGTGTTTTACTTTTGTGGATTGGGGTGATCAGTCTTTAGTTCCAAATATTGGGGAAGATGACAGAGCTAAGGATGATGTTAAAGATTTTAAGTATAGCCAATTGGAATTTGTGGTCTGTATATTTTATCATTTCATTTAGGATACCATCAACACTACAGGCCTTTTTGGGTTGGAGGGTTTGTATTTTGTCCAGAAGTTCATTCAATGTAATTGGAGAATCCAGTGGGTTCTGTTAGTCTTTAATAGTTGATTCTAAGATTTGTATTTGATCACGTATATGTTTTTGCTGTTTGTTCTTTGTTATAGGGCCAAAAAGATTGGAGAAGTGGTTTATCCATACATCTCCGTATTAGATAGATAACTCTTCATGTTGTTTGTTTAGTGTTTTCCAATTTTCTGAGAAGTGGTCAGAGGCTATGGATTCTTCAATTACATTGAGCTGATTTCTGACGTATTTCTGTATTGTTTTAGTGATTCACCATTGTGAAAGCGTAGGCTCAGGTTTTCTGGGTCTTTATGTTTTTGTTTGGATAGGTTTCTGAATTTCTTTCTCAGGTTCTTGCATTCTTCATCAAACCATTTGTCATTGTTTTAAATTTTCTTAGGTTTTCTGCTTGAATATTTTTGCTTTGATAGGGATGCAAATATACTGTTTAGGTTTTCTACTGCCAAGTTTACACCTTCACTATTCCATTGAAACGTTTCGTCCAGGAAGTAGTCTAAAAGGGATTACATTTTTTGTTGCCTAATCTGTTTTTTGGTAGGTTTCTGTCTCTCCTCTCCACTGCTCTAGACTACCACTGCTGCTGGCTGGTTCTGCCTGTATCCCCTAGGACAGTGGTTCCCAACCTTTTTCGGTTAGTGTACCACCATCTGAATTTTGTTTTGCCAGTAAAGTACCCCCTCATGTGCATTTTACCAATAGGCCTATGATCTCATGAGTCTTCTAAAGTACCCCCTGTGGATAGGCCAAGTACCCCCAGGGGTCCTAGTACCCCTGGTTGGGAACAAATGCCCTCGGACACCCTGTTTTCCAGTTCTTATTATTTACACCACACCACGTTCAAACATACAGTATCTGGAATAACTAGTTTCAGTCTTTATCCATTTATGTCACGTCCTGGCCAGTATAAGGGTTAATTGGTATTGTCTTTTGGTCAGGGCGTGGCAGAGGGTATTTGTTTTATGGTATTCAGGGTGGTGTGTTTGTTGTAGGGGATTTGATTTGTGTATTCCGGGGGTTTTTGGGCACTGTTCCTTGTGATGTATGTCTATGATTGATCTAGCTGTTGTATGTCTATGTGTGGTCAATTGGGGTTGGGACTCTCAATTGAAGGCAGGTGTTGTCCATTTGCCTTTGATTGAGAGTCCCATATATTAGGGTGTGTTTGTATGTGTCTTTTGTGGGAGATTGTTTTTGCACTGCGTTTGTGAGCCTGCAAAACTGTTTCGTGAGTATCATTTATTGTTTTGTTTGTCAAGTGGATGCTTTACTCTTGTTTTTTGTCAGTAATAAAACATGAGTGTCCACAATCCCGCTGCATTTTGGTCCTCCGTTCCTCAACACGACGAAGATTGTGACAATTTAACCATTCTTAAACCAGACAGATAAATACATCTGTTCTCATTACTAACAAGTAAGCCCGGTCGAGGAGCTTCAAAGGACACTGAACAATACAATTACAAACAATTCAAGTAGATATAGTTACAGTGGAAACAATGAAAGTTCCAATACAGCCATGGGCGTTGGGTGTACAAGTACAACAGCTGAAAGCAGATAACACAGTCACACCTGCAGCACTGCTAGTGGTGGAAATCACTATGACTAAGCCTGTTCCCAGGTGTTAATGACTCTTCTATATCCTGAAGAGCCCTTCTATATCCTAAAGAGTAAATGGCTAGTTAAAGACTGATTGTACTCCTTGACCCTCCTTCTCTGAGCAGGAGTGCTGATGACACATTCTGACAGCGTCCAAGAACAGGCCCCAAGAACAGTTTTACTTCACATTTATCAAGTCAATGAAATATGAATGAATAACTTTTACAATGGGACATCCCCACGGAGGGAAGAAAGAGCGAGAGGGTTATAGAGAGAGAAGAGCGGGATGGAGAGAAGACAAGAGAATGTCTGCTTTCTTTTTCATAAAAAAGAACAAATGAAAAGAAGAAATGTCACTTTGAATGAACTGGAATATTTCACCAAACAAAACCATTAAAGACAGTCAAAGCTCTAATCACCATTTGAATCACCATTTTGTGTCACGACCTGATCTGTTTCACCTGTCCTTATGCTTGTCTCTACCCCTCTGAAGGTGTTGCCCATCTTCCACATTATCCCCTGGGTACTTAAACCTGTGTTTTCTGTCTGTCTGTGCCAGTTCATTTTGTTCAACAAACCTACCAGCGTTTTTCCCGTTGCTCCTGTCTTGTGCTGTCCCCAGTCCACCTGGCCGTGCTGCTGCTCCAGTTTCAACTGTTCTGCCTGCGGCTATGGAACCCTGACCTGTTCACCGGACGTGCTACCTGTCCCAGAACTGCTGTTTCAAGGAGCAGGAGCGATAGAGATACTCTCAATGATCGGCTATGAAAAGCCAACTGACATTTACTCTTGAGGTGCTGACTTGTTGCACCCTCGACAACTACTGCGATTATTATTATTTGACCATGCTGGTCATTTACGAACATTTGAACATCTTGGCCATGTTCTGTTATAACCTCCACCCGGCACAGCCAGAAGAGGACTGGCCACCCCTCATAGCCTGGTTCCTCTCTAGGTTTCTTCCTAGGTTTTGGTCTTTCTAGGGAGTTTTTCCAAGCCACCGTGCTCCTACACCTGCATTGCTTGCTGTTTGGGGTTTTAGGCTGGGTTTCTGTACAGCACTTTGAGATATCAGCTGATGTAAGAAGGGCTATATAAATACATTTGATTTGATTTGTCTATAATTCCTGTTTTCTAGTTTTCCCGGTTTTGACGTTTATGCCTGCCCTGACCTTTAGTCTGCCTGCCGTCCTGTACCTTTGCCCCACTACTCTGGATTACCGACCTCTGCCTGACCTGACCCTGAACCTGCTTGCCGTTCTGTACCTTTGCCCCACTACACTGGATTTACCAACCTCTGCCTGACCTGACCCTGAGCCTGCCTGCCATCCTGTACCTTGGCCTGTCCGTACTCAATTTAATAAACTTTTGTTACTTCGACACTGTCTGCACCTGGGTCTTACCTTCAAACCTGATAATTTTCCAATTTAAAACAAAAGATAAATAATTCATTCATCAACAAAATTACATTTACAGAAAAACTAAGAAACAAATAAAGAGGGCATGTGAATATCAGAGTGTGCAGAATTTAAATCATGCCTTGGAATAAATATGAAACGTTTTTTTAAAATGATTATTTAGTAAATTCCCCAGCCTGGATGACATATCCCTGCTGTCAGATTTCCACATTGCGACTGGTGGGCCTCTCTCACTCTCTCAAGCGTAAAAGAGAGCAGAGGCAGACTCAAAGCAGTACAATACTCATCATCAATCTCCCTGTACCATAAACGATGAACCAGATGTATAATGTCATTCTGTTACTTGGTACCCTGTGCTCTGTGTGAAGTATGTTACCATGGACACGACCCCCTCATCAAAGGTCACGGTCAACTCACCTGACCAGTGTCCGGTGGTGACCCCGGTGCGGTCGGTGCACGTCTGACTGACTGGGAGGAAGACGGTCTCCCAGCCGCCCGTGGCGTAGCGCCAGTTCTGGGACTCCAGGATGAGGGTACGCTGGGTGCCGTAGGCGATCATGAAGCAGTAGACCACGTGGTGCAGCTGGCAGCCGTAGCCACAGCCCTTGTTGATGTTACACACCAGCTTCCTGGCCTTGGAGCAGTCCTGGGGGTTCTGGAGGGGAGAGGGGAGGAGAAGGGGAGGAGAAGGGGAGAGGGGAGGTACAGTTGTTACAACACAGGGAGACCTGAGGTGCCTTGTTGCCTAATGTTATGGTGAAGATGAAAGAGTCCAGGCACTGTCACACATTTCAGAGCCAAAAGTGTATTTCAGAGACCATAGAGAGACAGACGGACAGACAGACACATTGTCCCAGAAATAAGGATTTGAGCCCATTGACTACAACTTAATACTTCAAACCAGTGTGTCTGTTTTTTCTGTTCTGTTACTCTGGTCCGTCAGTCCTGCAGGAGGGGAGGGAGTCAGGGAGGGTCTGAAGACAGAATCCATTAACGTGATATTCTTAACTCATCTCCTGATCCTACTAATCAGGTTGACAACATGTTAACTAAGATCTAGGATTACAGCTCTGAGACTATAGGGGCTGGGGGGGGTGTGTCTGTCATCATTGTATATGCACTACTGATCAAAAGTTTTAGAACACCTACTCATTCAAGCATTCCAGGTGAAGCTTGTTGACAGAATACCAAGAGTGTGCTATTTTGAAGTGTGTGGCTATTTTGAAGAATCTCAAATCTAAAATATATTTGGATTTGTTTAACACTTTTTTGGTTACTACATGATTCCATATGTGTTATTTCATAGTTTTGATGTCTTCACTACTATTCTACAATGTAGAAAATAGTAAAAATTAAGAAAAACCCTGGAATGAGTAGGTGTGTCCAAACTTTTGACTGGTACTGTATGTATCCACACGCCTTTGCTTTGACAGTCCAAATTGAGCTCAGGAGCATCTAATTTCCTTTCATCATCCTTCAGATGTCACTACAACTTGATTGGAGCCCACCTGTTGCCAATTCAATTGATTGGACATGATTTAGAAAGAAACACACCTGTCTATATAAGGTCCCAGTTGACAGTGCATGTCAGAGCAAACTATACCATGAAGTCAAAGGAACTGTTCTTAGATCTCAGAGATAGAACTGTGATGAGGCATATATCTGGGGAAGGGTATAAAACAATTTCTAGAGTGTTGAAAGTTTCCAAGAGCACAGTGGTCTTCAAAAAAGATGGAACTAACCAGACTACTCCTAGAGCAGGCCGTCCAACCAAACTGAGCAACCGGGCAAAAAGGACCTTGGTCAGGGAGATGACCATGAACCCAATGACCACTCTGACAGAACTACAGACTTCCTTGGCTGTCTCTACAGTACTTCCCAAATCTCGGCTTTATGGTAGAGTGGCCAGATGGAAGCCACTCCTGAGAAAAAGGCACATGGCAGCACGCCTGGAGATTTCAAAAAGAAATGTGAAAGACTGAGAGCATAAGGCAAATGATTCTGTGGTCTGATGAGACAAAAATATAACTCTTTGGCCTGAATGCAAAGCGCTATGTCTGGAGAAAACCAGGCACAGCTCATCACCCGTCTAACACCATCCCAACTGTGAAGCATGGTGGTGGCAGCATCATGCTACGGGGATGCTTTTCAGCAGCAGGGACTGGAATACAGTTACTTGGTCAATCAGGAACATTCTCTGCCTTTGTGTTTTAAGTTATTGCTGCTGAAAGGTGAATTCCTCTCCCAGTCTCTGGTGTAAAGCAGACTGAAGCACGTTTTCCTCTAGGATTTTGCCTGTGCTTAGCTCCATCCTGTTTCATTTCATCCTGAAAAACTCCCCAGTATTTGCCGATGTCAAGCATACCCATACCACGATACAGCTACCACCATTCTTGAAAATAAGGAGGCAGTTACTCAGTGATGTGTTGTGTTGGATTTGACCTAAACATACAGCAATGCTTTGCACTTAGGCACAAAAGTATATTATTTTGTTGTGTTTTTTGCAGTATTACTTTAGTTCCTTGTTGCATACAAGATGCATGTTTAGGAATATTCTGTATATTTGTATTCTTCTTTTCAACTTGATTTGATTTTGTGTGTGTTTGTGACTGGAGGAGGGTGGGGTGGAGGGGGTATGGAAAGGTCAACCATCAGTCACTGGCAGCTGATAGGAGATGTATGGTGGGGACTGGGGATCTGGGAGAGAAAGAAAGATAGAGGGAGCGATTGTGTGTGTGTATAGAGTATATAAGGGGTAGAGCAGCAGAGGGATCGCCCCCTTCCATTGACTGGTGATGGATAGCTGAGGTAGGAACAGAGAGACAGGCAAGATCACTGCTCCTCCATCACACACAGCCAATATGCTATCAGACCAACACACACACACACACACACACACACACACACACACACACACACACACACACACACACACACACACACACACACACACACACACACTGAATCCACACACACATCAAGTGAATCACTAGCTAGTTAACATTAATAGCACAGAGGGATTCATTATTTCTCATTAACAACCTCTACTTTGCTCTCAGCATTCCTCATCAATTAGGGCCCTGTGTTTTGGGATATCATGTCACATGACCTAGATTTTAACCTTTATTTTAAGCCTTTTCCATAAATGACAATTACACCAAAAATAAATGTATTTGTCTGAGGATGGTGCTGGATCATCTGACATAAAAAGAAAAGGGGACAGTTTGATGATCGTCCAAAACGTATCATTAACTAGCCTAGCCACATGCACACACACTCCTATTCACGCACACACACACACACACACACACACACACTCCCATGCACAGACACACACAGACACACAGACACACACACACACACACATTAACACACACACACACACACACACACACACACACACACACACACTCCCATTCACGCACGCATACATACACACACACACACACACACACACACATGCACACACACAACACGTGCATTTTCTATGAGTTGGCACTCTTGTGTTATATACGGAAAAGATAGTTGCATAACCTAGCTAGCTCAGCTCCTTCACAAGACACAAAGCAGGTTCAAAGGTTCTCAATATGGTTACACTGTTGAGTGATACGTTGTCATGAAGCCTGGCAACAACAACATAATGACAAGTGTGTCAGGAGGGAGAGAAACATCTTGCAGATATTAACCTAACTCACAGGGAAGCGACAATCACATCCCACCATAAGCTGTCTGAATCCTGTTACACACCGACAGAGGGGAGATTAGTGTGTTACTGACAGAGGGGTATATGTGTACCAGTGACAGAGAGGAGCTCTGGTCCTGTATGGCTCAGTTGGTAGAGCATGGTGCTTGCAAAGCCAGAACTAAGGGTTCGATTCCCAGGGCCACCAAAAAGTTAAAATGTATGCACGCATGACCGTAAGTTGCTTTGGATAAAAGCGTCTGCTAAATGGCATTTCCTCTACCTGCATCTCCATACTGGCCTACTCAGCACACATACTACAGACCATCATTACTGTGACAGAAGTTGATTCATTGATCAGCTAAAGTTAAGAAAACACAAGTGTGAGAATATAGACCAACCAAAATGCACACATGGAACATGTGGGATATCTCCACATGGATCCTAACCAGCCTCTGGTGTTGGCTAAAAGGCTTCCATGTGTTGAACTGTGTTGTAGACATAACTGTTGGTATGGTGCTGTGTGTTGAACTGTGTTGTAGACATAACTGTTGGTAGGTGTTGAACTGTGTTGAACTGTGTTGTAGACATAACTGTTGGTATGGTACTAGGTGTTGAACTGTGTTGTAGACATAACTGTTGGTATGGTACTAGGTGTTGAACTGTGTTGTAGACATAACTGTTGGTATGGTACTAGGTGTTGAACTGTGTTGTAGACATAACTGTTGGTATGGTGCTGTGTGTTGAACTGTGTTGTAGACATAACTGTTGAACTGTGTTGTAGACATAACTGTTGGTATGGTACTAGGTGTTGAACTGTGTTGTAGACATAACTGTTGGTATGGTACTAGGTGTTGAACTGTGTTGTAGACATAACTGTTGGTATGGTACTAGGTGTTGAACTGTGTTGTAGACATAACTGTTGGTATGGTACTAGGTGTTGAACTGTGTTGTAGACATAACTGTTGGTATGGTGCTGTGTGTTGAACTGTGTTGTAGACATAACTGTTGAACTGTGTTGTAGACATAACTGTTGGTATGGTACTAGGTGTTGAACTGTGTTGTAGACATAACTGTTGGTATGGTACTAGGTGTTGAACTGTGTTGTAGACATAACTGTTGGTATGGTACTAGGTGTTGAACTGTGTTGTAGACATAACTGTTGGTATGGTACTAGGTGTTGAACTGTGTTGTAGACATAACTGTTGGTATGGTACTAGGTGTTGAACTGTGTTGTAGACATAACTGTTGGTATGGTACTAGGTGTTGAACTGTGTTGTAGACATACAGTAACTTTACCTGGAGGTATGTGATCCTATTCTGTACCATGTCAGACAGATCCTTGGCCTCCTTCTCTCTCCAGTCTCCTGCTCCATCAGCCTGGCTCAGGTAGTGCAGGTCAGTCATGATCGACCTGGGGTCACACACACAGACACACACAGTACATTAACACAGGGTTAGAGGTCACAACATTGTAAGGCTTCCAAGGTGCATTATGTAACATATGTTATCCATGTGTGTTCTGGTGCGGCCTCAACTGGTGCGACCCAGAAAAACTTGCCCCAAACCGAGTGAGATGGAGGACATTCATCAAGGGCCTATGCTCCTTACAGAAGCCTAAGGCTTAAGTGTGTGTGTGTGTGTACAGTACCTCTGCTGGTGTCCCAGCTCCTGCAGCAGTGTGTCGATGTGTTTCTGCAGGTCCCCCTGCTCCATGTGACCCAGCTTCTTGACCTCACTGCGGACAAAGTACCAGATCTCCTTCACCCCGTTCTCTATCTTCCTCCGCAGCTCCTCCTGGTTCCTACCTGGCCCTAGAAATAACAAAATAAACACGGTCACTCACAGGAGGGAAATGTATGTTTTTTTCAAACATCTTTATGATTAAATGGAATGAATTTCGGGAAAAAACAAGATAATGCACACACACACTCAGCTGAGATTTTCTGTAGCCCCTTAGACACATATCCTGGATCAGCTTAACACACAGGACCTCACACCACACACAGTCAGCTGATCTCTTGAGCAAGGCACTTAACCTCAGACCTGCTCCAGGGGTGCTGCTCTGCCGCTGAGCTTGTGCTGTTTACAGACTCTTGGGTGACTCAGTGAAAAGAAACATA